>NW_006160212.1:288288-311408 GCF_000334495.1 Tupaia belangeri chinensis
AATCTGTAAGCTATTTTTTATTTTTATTTTTATTTTCGTGTGTGTGTGGGGGGGTGTAGGGGAGAGTTCTCTTCTGTTCCATTGGTATTTATGCCTGTTTTTGTGCCAATACCAAGCTGTTTTGATTACCACCACCTTGTCATACATTATGGGGATCAGAGATTGAAATACCTTCTACTCTATTCTTCTTGTGCAGTATCGTTTTGCCAATACAGTCTTTTTAAAATTTTTTTTTTAAATTTTATTTTGAGAGGTTTTTGCTATAGGGCACGTGTGCTCGCCAGACAGACAGAGAGAGAGACAGAGAGACAGAAAGTAAGAAATCACCCCCTATGGGGGATGGCCACGCCACAATCCCTTCTCCTTCATTCTCTT
This sequence comes from Tupaia belangeri chinensis, assembly GCF_000334495.1. Taxonomy (NCBI): domain Eukaryota; kingdom Metazoa; phylum Chordata; class Mammalia; order Scandentia; family Tupaiidae; genus Tupaia; species Tupaia belangeri. The sequence continues at coordinate 288,664 of NW_006160212.1, forward strand.
CTCGGGATCTTGGGCACACATGCACATGCGCCTGGCATGAGTTTAAGCCACCGGGTCCAGGACTTGAACTGTAGCCGGCTACATGGAAGTCCAGTGACATAGCCATTACACTAACTGCTGGTCCCAACAGTACAGCGTCTTTTATGGTTTCAGACAAATTCTATGATTGAGTTTTCTAAATCTGTGAAGAATATCTCTGGTAATTTGATTGAGATCGCATTAAATTTCTAGATTAATTTGGGTAGAATTGCCATTTCTATCATGTTAATTCTTCCAATTCAGGAACATGGGGTTTCTTTCCACTTTTCTGTGAATTTTCAGTTTCATTTTTAGGTTTTAGTTGTTTTTTGGTAGATGTCTGTGACTTCTTTGGTTAGGTTTATTCCTAAGTATCTCATACATTCATGGCTATTGTAAATGGGATTTCTTTCTCCAGTTCTACCTCAGTCTACTTATTGTTGATGTATAGATATACTATGAATTCTTGTATGTTGATTTTGTATCCTGCCACTTTACTGTATTCACTGATCACTTCCAAGAATTTTTTTGTGGATTCTTTTGAATTTTCTATGTATATAATCGTGTCATCTGCAAAAAGAGATAATTTATTTGAGGCATTGTATGGAATAGTTAACAATACTACTGCATTTAATAAACATGGAAAACCTTGACTAGATGCACATACTGAAACTCATATAATCGAATAGACATGCCCAAAGTTACTTAGATAATACATGACCAAAGAGAGAATACAGATTTAAAGCAACAGGTGTCTGTCTCCACATCCATTACCATATCTGATGTTCTAAAAACTATGAAAACTATGAAAGGGCATCTGCTTTTGAAGTCTAGGTGCTCAGATAGAGATGTGGTTCATAAGTTCAGTTAATTTTTTGCTTGAGCCTACTGGTCAATTCCTTCAACATGTAATAGACTTATCTAAACATAGTATTTGCTGATTGTAAACTTTCTTGTAATAGGAATATAAAAGCTGCTTTCAAATCTTTCTCCAAGCCTTCCCATTAATGATCTGTTTTAGGGTCACTCAGAAACTGAATTTCTTTGTCAATTAAATTGAGTTAAGGAGGCTAGAAACTGGATATAGTGGCTGATTTAATCGGTCTAAGGCATGCACTTGTAAATTTGACCATGACTCATTTCTCTTTAAAGACAAATATTACCATTAAGGAATAGCAATGCTGTGTCCTCAGACAGTTCTTTGCAAGTCGCCGAAGGCAACTATCCCTGAATTACCCGTCACTGGAGTTTTAAACTAGAGCTCTGATCTCATTTTAAGAGAAGACAATCATTACATGTGGATGTTATCTTTTTAATGACCAAACTCATAGGACTTCATAAAATGTTTGAAAGCATTTCAGGTTCATTTTCCTTCTAAATCCACACACACACAGAGCTTTCTATTCTTCTTGACTAGCCACAGCCTTTTCCATGCTTCACACTTACTCAGCAGTTGAGAACAAACTTTCCCTTAGTGTTACGCTCTTGATTACTTCTATCTCTGTGTTCTATAGACATTCCAGAATTTTGTGTAACTATATAAGCTAGTTCTCAGTCTTGTATTGATATACTGATCTACACATATTTATTAGGTAGAAAATAGTGCTTATCTAAATCCCAAGAACTCTGAGAAGAAAGGCCAGATGACAATTCTCTTTCAATAATTACCAGCTATAGTTCTTGGCAGATGATCTGTCCATCATATGTAACCTATAGAAATCTTTTCTAATGTCACTTAATTGACCTTTTTACTTAATTTAACTGTTTCTGTCTTGGTCTGGAATTAAATTCTGAGGAAGACACGTACAACAGGATGGGAACAAGGGGGCATGTGAGTTGGATGCATTAAACACTGCTAGAGATGAAATGGACTAAAAGTGCAAAAGATCATTTACCAACCATCACTTTTAGGACCAAATGTTGTTCACTATTTTTGCTTGCTTTTCTTTCTCCATTTTTTTTTCCGTCTGATTTATTTTTAGACCCATAACAGACATTACTCCCTATTCAGAAAGGAAACTAATAAATATTCTTAAAATATAAGCATAACTACCAAAATATCCACTCTGTTTTACTCAACTAAAAGGCTACAGGATGCAAGTTAAAGAATATATCCATCAACTACTGGAGGCATTGATGATATAAAAAATTCAGCATATTCACCTGGCTCCATCTACTCTTTTTTGTGGTTCTTTGGCCTCAAGCTGCTTACTGCAAATTAGATTTTACCTTAATATGCTAATGCTGAATAAGGGAATTGGGTTTTAAATAATTAAGTTGTGAGAAGTACAAAACTAAAGCAATCTATTAATGCAATATGAACATCCCTTGATTATATTTGCAGAGTGAATTTACTTGCTTTAAATGGTGAATTAGAATTGAAAAGTAAATTGAAATTTAGGAGAAAATGCAATAATAAACTACCATCATCTTTTTTTTTTCTTTCCTTTTCATTTTTTTCCCCCATTTTGCTGTTTCAGCTGTCAGAACCTATGTTTAGTCACGTTAGTAAAATAAGGACACCTTATGATCATGAGACCACAAAAGCTATCTCTTGACTGATAGACTGGCTTTTACCACCATTGCCCATTCCCAGACCTCTCTCTTTACCCACAAGAGGAAACAATTATATTACACTTAATGACTATTGTTTGGCTTGTCATTATTCTTGAAAGTTTGATAACTGTTTTTTGTTGTTGTTGTTGTTGTTTTGTTTATTTTTAATTTGCCATAGGGAGTCTGCTCGCAGGAGAGAGACAGAGAAAGAGGAAAAATGAGAAAACACTTCTCCAGGGGGTTGACCATGACACAGTCCCCACTCCTTTATATTCTTCTCAGGATTGTGGACACAGCTGCACACTCATCTGACATGTTGCTCAAGTTGCAGAATCCAGGACTCAAACCATGAAGTAGCCATGTGAGACCTAGCTATCCCAACCACCATGCCACCAGCTGTCCTGTGAAATAGTCTTTTATGAGATGGCTTCAAAAATTTCATGGAAAGATAAAATTAAAGTAAGGATTTAACTTCTTGAATAGTTTTTTCTTTTACTGGAAGGTGCTCTCTCTCACCAGAAAAAGACAGAGAGAGGAAGAGGAGAAAGCACCCGTTCCCCCCCCACACCCCCCATGGAGAATGGCCATGTCACGATCCCTTTTCCTCCATCTTGCCGCCAGATAGATTTAGGGCATGCACCGGAGTTTATCTGTAGCTGCTGAGTCCAGAGCTCAAACTGTTCAGTCAGCCATGTAAGGTCTGACTCCTCTAACCACCAGGCCACAGAACAGGCCCCAAATATTTAAATCCATAACACACAGAATTTCTATAATTCATATAATATTCACTATTAAGAAAATGATGTGTATTATGCATGCATTTAGTGTTGTATTATATATGCATCATGTTTTCATAATACATATAATTTTTCAGGCCAGCTCTGAGGCAATACACTAATGTACTGCTAAAGAGAAGATGGGTCCAACATAGTGACTATAGTTTGAATATCTGTTCTGTCAGCCTGAAGCACACAGGACACATTTGCTCAAGATCTCACAGGGAGAGGATTGGAGGAACAGGATCATGTCATGACCAAATGCCATGGAGGGTGCTTCTATCTTTCTCTCTCTCTCACTCACATGTGTGTATGTACACAGTCTTTCTTGAATAAAAAAGAAAAAACAATATACATTTTCCATGAAATTTTGGATGACCTTTTATAGTGAAAATTTGAAATTACGTAAAAAGTATTATATAGGGGTGTGTGTGTGTGTGTGTGAGTATTTTTTTTTAATTGCTCTCTTGATAAAACTGGAATCTTGGGATCTATAATATCTCTTCCCTTTGCAGCCCTTTAATGAAAATTCAAATAGGTGTGTAGATTCTTGTTTATTGTGTTAATAAGAGCTTTTATAAAAGCTTTCCCAGGCCCCAGGAAAAGATTTTGGAAAAAAACAAAAACTAAACCCTTTATCCAAATGATATGAAGGTTAAAACAGAAAATTAGTCTAAGCATAAAGACTGCAGAGGACACAAGCCTGGGGGTTTAGGGCCAGGAGTTCTGTTATCAAATCCAGGGCACTGCAGGGGAAGATTGAACTAAGACCCGAGGAATAGTATGCAAGTAGAAGGGTTAGATTTTTGTCCACTGATGAACAGGTTGACCCTACAGGGATGACTCTGCCTTGAACACCACCCAACATAGGTGCTTGAAGCTCCTGACTTTTGCTCTGGTTAGAGCAGAGAATGCAAGTGGAAAGATGGTAGGCTTCAATATGAGGTACAGAATGGAGCTAAGGAAAGTAAGGACTTGAAGAAAAAAGAGCTAAGGATGATCAGGAAAACACACAAGACTGGGGCATGTAAGACTTGCTAGAACAAAGACCTGCTCTTCGTCCTCTGGTGGGCATATGAACATACCAGAAATCCCTGACTGAGAGAAGGTTATGGGAGGGGACAGTACCATGAAAAACAACCAAATAAATAAAAGTCAACCAAATAAAAAGTCATAAATATTTTCTGAATTTCTCATATAGTCCACACTCTCTATTCTGTTTCCTTGAAGAATTGAATTATGATTCTTGGAAATCACAGCCTTATTGTATTTTTCCATGACCTTGCCCTAATAGAAGCTGAATTGTTAAGTAGCACCTGCCACAAAATAGAAACCTTTGCAGTCACGGTGCCTTTCCACCCTGTGAACTGCAATTAAGCCCATAGTTGGGCTTCTCAATCTATCTCATTAGCACAGATTGGGAAAATAACTAATGATGAAAAGTTTCACATTTGCACAGAGAGACCTAATAAATTTATCTTCCCTGACTTGTAGATTGGAAATTGTGAGTGAAAAGGCTGTGATGCACAGAATCAGAAAGCCTGGGTTTGGGTGCTACCCTTGTCATCCTGTTCTTACTGGGCAATTGGACAATTGGATCTCAGTATTTTCATCTCTAAAATGAGGTTAATATGAACTTCTTGAATTGTAAGATCAAAGTAAAATGAAACACATAAAAGCTCTCATAGTGTTGGATATCAGTGCACATGTCCCCTGTTATTTACCTAGACCAATTGTTTCACCATATGTAGTTTAATATTTTGAGAGATTTTCTAATGTCAGGCATTCAGTGTGCTTCTGGCATTTGCTTGGAGTGCTTTCTCTCAGTTCTCAATCAGTACGAAGTTTTATTATTTCACATTCAGCTAATTCCATGATCTAAAGAATACTGCTTAGTTCTTTTCCTACTAAGGAGGAAGTCTCTGCAGGCAGCAACAAGCAATCTGCCTTTATTCTTCTTGACCGCTCAGACTCAGACTCAACAAATCCAAATTTTGCTAAACCATCACTTCTAACATAGTATACCTTGCTTGAAAACTTCCATTAGTGTGGGACCAGCAGTTGGCGTAATGGCTATGTTGCTGGACTCCCATGTAGTTGACCACAGTTCAAGTCCCTGACCCGGTATCTTAAACTCACCCTGGGCACATGTGCACACATGCCCAAGATTCTGAGAGGAGAATGGAGAAGAAGGTATTGTGGCGTGGCCATCCTCCCTGGGGGGTGATTTCTCGCTTTCTTTGTCTCTGTCTCTCTCTGTCTGTCTGGTGAGCGCACATGCCCTATAGCAAAAACCTCTCAAATAACAAAACAAAGACAAAACCTTCCATTATTATCTGATTTTCTACAAAATAAGATTCAATAAAGATCTCTTTGCGGGAAGCTATCTCTAAATACCCCCGACACATGTTATTTTTTTTTTTCTAAATTCACATTTGTACAATCCCTACGATGCTGTCATACTTTCTTCTCTACTCCAGCTATCTATTCCTCTGTAGTGCCCTTTGAAGGGGGTTGTTGAGGGAGCAGAGATTGTATACTTCTCTCGTGTATGTCCCATGGCACCTACCTCTCCATCTTGTGAATAAATGCCCTTCTCTTACTTTTGTTGCTATAAAATTCCATGCAAAACCAAAACCACACCTAGTTCTGTGCACCTCTGTCAGGTGCATAATTAGTCTTACGATATTGCTTAAAGAGGAGGCAAATTATTCATTGAGCAAACATCCGTTATTTTACCTCATTTCCATGCATAAGTAAATGGGGTTTTTAGATTTACTTGAGAAAGGGAGAGAGAAAGAAAGAAAGAGAAAAATTACACTTTAACAAAGGTTCCTGCTATGCTGGCCTTATCTTGTGAGATGAAGCCTTGCCATTTTCACTAATAAAGGCTTTTCTTTTTTTAATTTAATGTCATCATTACCAATTTATACTCTTTAAGACTGTCTTATTCACAGGGAAATGAGAAAAAACAGGTGTCCAGTGATTTCAAACCAATATGTGTTGATGCCTAAAATCTTCAACCCCAGCATCAGTGAAATGGTCTGAATATGCAAACTGAAAAGGTCAAATTGGCCAAGAATATAATTGGACCCAACATCACATTGTAATTAAAGCTACAGAAGGTTCGAACATGCCACCTTTCTGTCTCTCAAATGCAGAGAGAAACACGGGTTTCACAGACCACAGGAAAATGCACTGATTAATTACATGGTGATGTGATATTATTCCTGCCAGGATAGTCCCTCTGAAATGTCAGAGGATTAGAAGTGCCACATCTTCCTCCCAGACTCTAATCTTAAAGGGCCCTAGGATGAAAACACAGCAATTACATTCATAGACTGTGTCAATTTTACAATAGAAAAAAAGAGCGTTCCCAACAGCAAATAATTATAGCACTGCTTAATGATTGATTTAACATAGAAAACCCATCTAATTCCTTTTGTCATTACAATCTACAGTACTAACAATCTAACAATGCTGCCTTCGTGGATAGACATTACATTAGCATTAAGAATAATGCTAATACAACATGCAGTTTAACTTGTTATATTTTGAGTCGGCAATGCTCCCCCATACACAATTATTAGTGAAGCACACCTTCTGAGTGAGACCAACCAGCTGAGAATTTGCTTTTCAGAGTCAGTGCAAATGCAAAAGAGCATTGTAACCCAAGGTAGTCTCCTGCATATTTCATACTGCAGGAAAGAATGTGTTTTCTGTTTTCCTAGGATGTAATTCCAAAGACTGAAAAAATATAAGCTCTAGCAAATCGATTCATGATGATTCTAAATGGATTCCTATGTGGATGACATGCAAATGCAAGTCTTGCAAAAGATTACCTATGGAAATCTAACTAGTCTACAAGTCAATAAGCATATTACTGTCTAAAGAAAAACAAAACAAAACAAAACAATTATGAAAGTTCCCTGACTCTCTTGGGCTAAGTGATTTGGTGACAATAAAATCATTCCAAAAGGCTTAGAGTAAAATTAAGAAAAGTGAAAACAGAAAAAGTATATGTGGAAAGTTACTTTCTCATACACAGGAAATTTACATGAGTGTTATCAACTCTCCAAACCTTGGTCCTGTCATCCCTTCAGGGATTAACATTGTTTAAAGGCCAGTTGCCTAAATATGTGGTCTGATCAGAGATATTACTGATCTGACAACTCCCTAAATTGCAAATATTAACTCAGGGCCCTAACCTATGTCCAGTGATGGGCAAAGACAAACATAAAATTCACATTTGTTGTTCTGCTGGTTCATGGACCCAGCTGTGGTTCATGGGCCCAGATTTAGTGGATATTAATACAAACAGCATTGGCAAATTGTTAAGATAGAGTTCAATCTTTGTCAGGGGCTTCACTGCAAGCTCTGTTTTGCATTTACCAGAAAAATCAGTACGCACCTAGTTCGTTTAGATAGTCAGACTATCTACATTTAATCTATTTGTCAATTTATTAGATGTATCTCATTTGTCAAGTGAGGTAATCTCTTTGTACCTCATTTACTCGCATGTAAAATGGGAACAGCAACTGAGTTATGTCGCCTTCATAGACTTTTTGTGAAGGCTAAGTGAATTAATCCACAAAAAGGTCTTACTACCAGTATGTAGCACACTCAATGTTAGTATGATTCCCATCAGCCTTAGAAGTTCTAATCAAGCAGTGCTTTGGTATACATTAATCTCTTCATTTTGACTCTCTTTAATAAGAATCTTCTTACTTTCAGTGAATCAATCATGTATATTTCCTTTGAGAAGAGGATGAATAGATATACTTATTTATGTATTACTTCCATTTGGTTTATCTTTTATTGATAGTACATGATTCAGAAAACTGCTTTCCATTTTGGTCTTCAGTGAAAATGATTTTCAAGTCTAACCCAATAGAGCAATATCCTCTGGATATATCGAGATTTCGGATATGTTGAAAATGAAAATTGGGGCAGCTGGTAGTGATGAGGTAAAAATGGCAGGATCCTATATGGCCAACTGCATGGTTCAAGTCCTAGATCTGCTGGCTTGAAAAAATACACCAGGTGCTTGTTTGTGCATGCCCAGAATCCTAAGAGGAGGATGGAAGAAAAGAGACTGCAGCATGGCCATGCCTCCTGGGGAGTGTTTTCTCACTTACCCTCTTTATGTCTCTTTTTGGTGAGTATATACTCCCTATATCAAATAAAAATAAAATACAATAAAAAAGGAAAGAAAACACATATATGAACCTACCTACTGAAAAATAGTAACTCATCTTTAACCAAATCTATACTATAATTGCTGCTCTCAGGTTACAACTTCATCTTTAGCATTTTTAACAAAAAGAGTAATATAATATCTTTGAACATGTGACCTCATCATGGCAACCCCCTCTTCTGTCTTGGAGGAACTACTCCATAGCTTATAGAAGGATTGCTGGCAGAGTCAGGTGATCAAATCTTCCTCACTCTGTCTACTAAGAAGTTATCTGTGCTTACAGAAATTCATGTAAGTTTATTTCTACTTAGAGCTTACAGAAATTCATGTAAGTTTATTTCTACGTATATCGTTATATATGTGTGTGTGTGTGTGTGTGTGTGTGTGTGTGTGCATGTATGTGTATTCTTTCAATTTCTTTTTACCTTCCCTTTTTCTTTTGCACATGGACCTTTCTTTTCAAATCTACATAATCTTCCCCAGAAAAAAAATTTGATTTCTTACCACAGGAGAGGAAGAAGTTGGCCCCTTGGTATTTTCTATTATCTCACAAGCTTGGTCTTACATTTTTAGCAAGTGTGAATAGAGAGATTTGGAAGATGGTGAGATTAGGATCCATATCCTTGAGATTCTTACTCACAAGAGAGGTAGATTTTATGATTTTAATTTAGTCTCTATATCAGAAAGATCAATGGCTGATTTTAACTTACTCCAGATATAAACATTGGATTTACTCATCATATTTCATTATTCAACATGATTTTTATATTATTAACTAGGTCAATATAATAAGAAAATAAATTCATTATATGAGGAGCTTGACTTTTTGCATCTTTAGTTTGCTTTTTGTCTATGAGTGGTGAGGACACTTTTGATTATATCATATTATTTGAAAATCAAAATTCTCCTATTTCTTTGGAGAAAGCTGGAACTATGGATTCTGTTTATCCTACCATTTCTTTCTACATTGAAATTTATAATACAATTTTATACATGTATTTCAATAAATTCCTAATTAGACCCAGTAACAGAGTTTGGTAGGACTAATTGTTGTCATTCACTGAACTCTGTCTAGATTCCACCTCTCATCTTAGTTGGATTGTTTTGAAAAGTGTACAACCAGGCTGTTGGCCAGATTGCATTAAGCCAAGGATCGAGGGATCTTGCTGGTTAAGAACCTTCTTCTTCCATTCCTCCCATATATTGTGAAAACTCAAAGAGACCTTCTAACCATTTAAAAGTGTAGTAGTAGAGTTAAGGTGGAGGTTTTAAAAAATGGAAGTGTGGGGCCAGCAGGAGGCATAGTGGTTGGGACACTGGACACCCACATAGCCAACTGTGGTTCAAATTCCATACTTGGCAGCTTGTTTCTTGCTTTCTCTCTCTCTCTCTCTCTTGCTCTCTCACTCTCCTTCTCTGGTCAAATTAAAATAAATAAATTAATTAAATAATTCTTTAAAAAAATTGGAAGTGCACTCATGCCTGTTTCTAGATTAAAATATGACTGCTCTTTAGGTGGAAGTAATCCTCTGATGACCCCCAAATATAGTAATTACATATAAAGTAAAGAGAATAAAAAAATACATAAAGTTATGGCTTTTGAAACCAGCAGATGGCATGGAGTTTAAGGTAGCTGTATCCCATATAGCTAGCTATGCGGTTTGAGTCCCTGACCCCACAGTTTGGGGAACATACCAGGGACATGAACATGTATGCTCAGAATCCCGAGAAGAGAGAGGAAGAGAGGGGATTGCTGCATAGTCAATCCTCTTGAGGGGTACTGTCTCATTTTCTCTCTCCTGTCTCTCTCTGGTGAGTATACATGCCCTATAGACAAAATTAAAAAATAAATAAATAAAATAAGGCCTTTAGTTTCAACTTTGAAATGGGTGTTTGAAAATAGGTGATCATATAAAAACATGTGCTAGGATTCATACAAATTTTTTCAATTTATATCTGTGTTTCTGCCATGATTAAAAGAGCCAGAGAGAAAAAGACAGAGACAGAGACAGAGTGGCAGTACCCTAACTGAATATGAATGCTGTGATTTGTCCCCAGCCTCACCACACCCAGGTTATGGCCATGTGAATCCCTGGTATACTCAGTGAGACCTCTGGATGCAAACCTGGAACTCCCATGTGTGTCAGCCTTGAGAAGCATCGCGAACACATACCTGTGTTGATACACTCTCCTGGTCATGTGTTCTTTGTTTCTCTTCCAAGTGTAGACTTAAGGTAGGAATTTGACTATCTGTGCATGATACCATGTCTGTGTAACAAATAGTGGATCTTTTTTTTTTTCTTTCTATTTTTCTTTGTTCCCCCTAATTGAAAGAGGAAAAGGTTAGTGCTAATCAATTTGGGACTTATTTAGATGACCAGATGAGCTAATGTACTGATACTCCTTTGGGATGATTAAGGTAAAATATGTATCATTTCTGATAATATCATCATTATTTGACTTCAAAACATTTTACAAAGGCAGAGTGAGCAAGAAGCAGACTTCAAACAACTTCTGTTAGGCAAACCATGGCTTTTGATTGGAGAAGATCAAATCCAAGTTCTTTTGCATTATAATTGTGACTTCCCATAAACAGAATTTTTCCTATCTCAGTAATAAATTCTCCATGTCCAGCTCATTCATTCATTCCCACATATATGATCTGCTTCCAGACAGTTTACCTTTCTGTAGAACCAAGTGATATCAATGAACAAAGACTGGTGTACACTCTCTTTTCTGAAGACTGATATAGCATCTCTCTTTGTCTTGTTACCACCAAGTATCTAATATACTGACTAGAACAGAGGCGTCCAGTATATGCTTCTTAAATAAATTAGGAGAGATATTCTGCACAAGCCCCCAGGTTGCTTAGAACAACAATATGCTTATTTTTCATACTGATTTAGCAATTAAAGCCATCAATTGAGTCATTTAATTAGATTCAATAAGTTCTTTTCTCCAACTATTCTATGAATTTTTTGAAGACAAACTAAAGGAGAGCCATCGCTCCCATTTTCATAGTGCAGTGTGTATGTATGCTACTTAAAAATATTCTGGATTTACCAAAATATAAAAATGTGGTTGTTGGCATAAGACATTCAAAACATTTTCAATAGAAAAAAACTGTGTAAGAATGCTCAAAGAAGGAATTTTGTACTTTTTTAAATCTCCTATTTAAATTTTGAGTTGATATAAATTAAGAAATATTTCCAGATGTATTGAGAGATAAGAGTATGTGTGTGTGTGTGTGTGTGTGTGTGTGTGTGTGTGTGTGTCTTGAAGATTAGTTCTTTAAGTATCATCTACATGCCCAAGTTGCTCATGTCTTCAATTTATTCTTGTGATAGAAAAATATCTAAGGAACTCTTAATTGTGTGTGTGTGTGTGTGTTTCAGTTTATCACTCCATTAAACATATAAAATGGCCACACCTTTCAAAAGAGAAGCTATAGTCTTAGATATATGCAGATTTGATGAACTTGAAAACTTTAATTTAGATGCAACATACCTTAGCTATATTTCTCAGACATAATACTTTCACACAGATAAGCTAAATACAGAAGTCTAAAGTCATTTGGTATTATATTTCAGCCTGGTTATAAGGTGTGGTTTGGTTTCCTTCCTCCAGTTGTTACTACTTCCTGCTTAACACATAGGCCTGCCTTTGGTACTTGACAGCATTATTAGATTTTTGCTGAATTTTATGCTTCCGGAGAGACATAAAGTAGCAAATTTTCCCTGAGGTTGTATCCTTCTAGGTATTCAAATTTACGGTAAACCTCAGGAAGACTTTGGAACCTCATGTAAATACTTAGAATGAATCTTCCCTTTTTCTTTCTGTCAATGTGCGGGCAGCCATTTTGAAAATAAATTATTCTTAAAAGTTGCTAAAATCAACAAAGACCTTTAGTTGCTAAAATCAACAAAGACTTTCAGTGGTAAGAAGCATGAAGCAATTTAAGTAAGCAAGAAAGAGAATATGAAGGAAGCAAGAGAGAAAGGAATACATTTTCATTTAGGAACACACACAATTAGAAGGAAAGATATATTTCCCAAGAAGTCTGAATTCCAAGGTGGACAAACTGGCAGACCTCAAGCTGAATCCATTCCACAGACATGTTGTGCCTAACAAAGTGTTTTCTGTTCTGTTTCATTGTTTTAATGGGGTATGAATGCTTTAACATGAGCCTTCCTCTCTTTAGTTTTTCATAGGCCCTGACTTTCTTTGTTATTTATCCTGACAGACTTATTTACATCACCTGGCTAGACACTGTGGCGAAATGTGTGTTCTCCACCCATCTATCTAGAAATAGAAGGGATTTCTAAAGTCTGAAGGTGAATTTGTATGACGGCAAGAATGTGATTCTAAGACAAAAAGGTTCCAAGTTCGTGTCTCTGATTCCTGCTAATTGAATCAGTTAGGGTTAAACTCTTTGAATTTTAGTTTTTTCTCCTGATACACAGCATGCACATGGGAAGTGTTAAGGATAGGGTTAATGTCGCATCCAGCAAACTACAGTTCTAGAATATGCTGAGTTTATATGGGTCAGTCTTCATTCACATGTGTGTCCCAGGTAGGTCTATGTATGTTACTGCTTGGATTTTAACATTTTTTAAGTAAATCAATAGAAGAATGGACTAAGAGTTCTGTTCAAGGTCATTGCTGTGGGCCTTACTTAAATGTGCCCACATGCTTCAATTAGAGATGGTCATTTAATTTGGGGTAACTAAGTTTCTTTTTAAATTGAATTATTCTATCCCGTAGAAATAGATTAGATGTACCTATTACATTAATCAAAGTTCAGGTTTAAAAATTCTTTATTTTTTTGTCTCAAAGTGTGTTTTAAATAAAGGAGTTGTTGTATTAGAAAAAGTAGTTAACATGAAAGTTGCAATGGGAAAGGTGCTATGGAACCATCCGGTCTATTCATCTCCACGGCGATCTATTTCAAAAGTGCTTATCTCTGCTGCTTTTATTACAATCGCAGAACATGACAGCACGCTGCAGATCAGAGATAAAACTCAAGGCTTCAGAGGCAGCTGGAAATAACACAGCTTACAGCATCATGGTCTCCATCCACCTTCCCCTCACTCCTCCATCGGCTTGCTCTAGCAAACACTGTGAGCGACAAAATGACGATTACTTCTGGTTTCTCTTCCTACTTTTCCTGGACTCACTCTGAGTGGCCCCTTCCAGCACTGATTTTCTTCTTCCCAGTGATTCGAGATTCTTACTTCCTCTCCAACAGATTCCATATCCATCCAGTTCCGTGTTCTTATGTATTGGTATTAATGCATATCAGATCATTTAGTTTGAGTGCTACATGCTTTTTTCCTTGTCTGTGTTTTATAATTATCTTTTTGCCCTCACGAGAAAGAGACAGAAAGACACACACAAAGAAAGAAGGAAAACAGTTTCTTTTTAAAAACAATTTTTTATAGCTTCTGATGTTGAATGTTCCTTAATATTTAACAGTTTAATTTCTTGACTTGTGTATGGTAGCACAGCACATTCAGGAATTGGTATCAATAGTAAATTTTGTTTTTTTTTTAAGATGTTGCACTTTGTGCTGTTTTTTTTTTTATTTTTGTAATAAAATTATGTATATTATTTCTAAAAAAAAAAAAAACCACCACCAACAAAAACAATTCTGACCACCATTTAGAGGGTGCCATCTCCTTCCTTCAGGATGCTGCCGGATCCATTTTTGCATTTCTTAATTTGCCTTTCTGTACGGGAATGAAGACAAGAATCCTGGTTGCAGGGATCCTGTGAATACCAGATGTTCGTGCCCTACTTTATTCAGATCTCTGCCCCAAGGTTCCTAACTGTCCTGTTGAGATAAGAGGATCCCTCATCAGTCCCTGTTTGCTCACCCTGCTGTGATTTCTTTACGGCACTTATCATAGACTTCCATCAGATGCCTCTTCCCCTACAGTGTATGCCACCTGAGGGCAGGTTATGTTTGCTTATTCCCAGGACAGTTTATCCTGAGTATCTCGGACAGTATCCATAATGTAGGAGGCACAAATTTAGGAACTTGTGCTTTTTTCCCCCTTTTCCAAATGCTATTCGCTTCCTTGTAACTTGTCCTCTGTAAGAAGACTCCAGTTGGGCAACACCTGCCCTGGGGATCATAACCCAGCATGGGCTGCACTATGCTCAATTGTTTCGGGCTGTGCTGGGTAAAGGCCAGGATTCCAGAACCCTGGACTCCATGTGCATGACATGACTCCTACACACATAATGCCAGAGCTGGTGTTGCCACTTCGTATATATGTTACAGAGAAAATGAACGTTTTCTATTGTTTGACTTTACAATTAATCTCTTCAAGATGAATGTGTGTGTAAAGCGGAAAAGGGGAAAACAAATGCATTTAAATACATTTAGAGAGCGGAGTGGTAAGTGGAGATGTTTTACATGTTGTCACATTTACTGTGATTGGCTAGCTTTCCTCCTGTTCCAATACTTGCTCGCATTTTCTTTTCTTCTTTTTTTAGTCTTTTATTTTTAATGTTTAAAATCCCTTATAATTTATTTATTTATTTATATTCATTTACTGTATATTATTACAGCGTACAAAATGATTTCTCCCGTCCAAAACGCATTGTTATGTTGGCATTTTCATTGACTGTAACAGCACAGTTACTCATGACTTCATGCTGTCCTCCTCTGCTCCAACTCCCTCCTAATCTCACCTGCCACCCTTCTGTTCTTCCCATGCCCATCATGAACCGTGTGAGTCTAGGAGTTTGTCTCCGACTTTTCATTTCTCTCTGCTTTTTTCTTTTATTTTCTACACGGTCAGAGAAAGGACAGTAAAGTCTGTAATTTGAGAACAACATTCTCAAGGTAAGGCAGGGACAAGTCTGGATAATAGCCCTGTGAGTGACCAGAGGCAGTGTCTGTGTATTTATAAGAGTCCGTGTATTTTTAACCAGCAGGCATCAAGGTCTATAACCACATTTTTCTAGGGGCTATTCTCAGCCTCGTGCTGGCCACACTAAAAAACTCATAAATAACTTGGATCAGAGGAAATTGGAAAATGATGACTACACAAATACAAGGAGAATTTTTATGTTTTCCAAAACCTAGTCGGCATTAATAGTTAGTTTCTCCTTGGCCATAAGTCACTATTCCTCAGAGAGCTATTTGAACTCGTGATGGGGCAGAAGTCAGATTTGGGGAAGGGCAAGTCTTACAGCCCAAGCCAGAAGCTGTGCAATTTGGTGTCGCTTCTCCTGTCTCATTTTGAAACTTCCTTTCATATGCAGCAGTGTCCTGAGCCCCTTTCTGATTTGGGTCAAACTGGTGATCTGGTGAATTCCAGTGTGATATGAGAAGCTAATTGACGCCCTGTGCTAGCACACAAAGGTTAGTGACTTAAATAGAGCTCAGTAAAACTAACACATCTCTGATTCACATTTTAGGCAAGTAGAAAAAAATTAAATGTATACTCTTAGCAAGGGGGGCTTTTCCTATATGGGGAGTTGTTTTTTTTATTTTGTTTTGTTTTGTATTTAGAGAGGTTTCTTTTTTATTTCCTTTCTTCTTTATTTTTTTATTTTTTGAGAGAATTTTGCTATAGGGCATGTGCACTCGCCAGAAAGACAGAGAGAGACAGACCGATAGAAAAAGAGAAATAACCCCCAAGGGGACTGGCCACGCCACAATCCCTTCTTCTCCATTCTCCTCTCGGGATCTTGGGCACGCACGCACACATGCCCAGCGTGAGTTTAAGCCACTGGATCCGCGACTCAAACCACAGTTCGCTACATGGAAGTTCAGCGACATAGCTATTACACTAACTGCTGGTCCCTATATGGGAGAGTTTTAAAAAAAATGTTTAAAGATTTATTTTATTTATTATTATTATTTTTCACATGAATTTTTTCAGAGAAAGACAGAGAGAGAGAGAGAGAGAGAGAAAAAGAGAAAGCAAGTTGCCAGGTCCAGGACTCAAACCTCGGTCGGCCATGTGGGAATTCCAATGCCCCAACCACCATGCCACCTGCTGGCCCTATGGAAGAGTTTTTGACACCATCAAGACAGGCACCTGTTTTCTTCCATATGAAGTGTGACTAGATGCTGTGTGAGAAAACACTTTTTATGCAAGAAATTATAAATTATGTCAATGGGTGGCCTTCTTGATTTGGTGATGATTAAAGAAATTAGTAATATTTTCACAGAATAGGAAAATCAGCCACTTTGAAAACAGATCAATAGATCCATACTCTTGAGCAGTGAAGCTGGATCATATTTTTCTCCCTCTTGTCACCTCTCCCATGTTAACTCTTTTATTGCAGATACTTTGGCCAGTGGAAAGAAATAACAAAATGATCTTATCACCTGGGTGCAAATATCTTGAAAACAACATTAAAGAGCCCTTTGAATAGAGATTTTTCTTTTCCTTGTTTGTTGAAAACATTAACTTAATCTGTGTTTTTGAGTTTTGCTCTTGTTTACAGTATTTTTAATACAAAACACTTATTTTTTATATTACAGTGTTTTTCTTTTTCTTTACAGTTCCTGGACTTCTTTTTCTGTATCAAAAATAATCTTAATACTGGATATTACTTTTGTAATGACCCATTTTCTATGAAAACATTCAATTATTTTCATTTTTAAGTATTTCTATGTTTATATCTTCTGTTAGTTAGGCCAAATGTGGACTGTGGATTATTAATTAATAAACAAGTGAATGAATATATGAATGAAAGCAAAAATCAATATAGATATATAAATGGGAATGAGAACACTGGCATTAGTCTGTAGCTATTTTAAAGATATTTAGTGCAAATCATGAGAGTTGCCTCTATTAAGAGCACTATACTTTCTTTGTTCCAAAAGGAAATAAAAAAGCAAGGATTAAGCTCAGTCAAAATGATTTTATTTTTAATTTTGAAACAAAATGGGTGCAGTGATGTGTGACTAAGTCTGAGCGATATTTTCAGGATTAAAAATATTCATTAATAACAGAAAAAGGAGTTCCTTGCATAAGAATGAATTCATGCCCCTTCCTGAGATGCAGAGTCTGCCTCCCGTCACAAGTCTCAGTGCATTTGTTTATACTCCAATGCTGCTCAATGCTGGGACAAGGCTATATATTACAAGCCCCCACATTCTCACATCACATTAAAAATTAGAAGTTATCTTTAGTTTAGAGGTGGGATTAAGAAATAAATCAACTCTAGACACTGGGTCTAGTAGTAAGCTTAAATATAACCAATGAGTTATAATTGGGTGACCACAAAAAAAGCTCTCAATCTTCAGTCCTACAGGCTTTTTAAGATGTTTGAAATTCCACCATTAAAACCCAATACTTTGGGGTTCAAGAATTGAAATCCTTTTAAATTCCCTTGGGAGGTGTTAGATATTAAGCTATAATCATTTAATAAAAATAATGATGGTAGCTAACATGTATTGAGGGCTTAAGATGTGCAAGAAACTCTTCTAAGCATTAGTGTTATCTCCTTTAATCCTTACAATAACCCGATGAGGTAAGTATTACTATCATCCTATTTTACAGATAAGGAAACAGGGATTTCCTCCTTGTGCTTAAGTAACTGTCCAGTGTCGCCGCGGGTGAGTGATGGAGTGAGAACTCCCAACCTGACATTTTACTCACTTAAATCCTTATGTTGGAATCACCAATAGGTCACACAGTGGTCCTATTCTTGCCAATTAAAATGGGCCAATTGTGGAAGCAGGAGCTGACAAAGAGGGAACCAGTTAGGCTAGATGGAAGATTCTACACAGTTCCAGGGTCAAAATAGAACAGGAAGATCCAAACATTTAGTTTTCACAGTTTCTTCCATCGCAGCCTTACTGGGCCCATTGGAATTTCCAGAAGATGTAGTTCATCTCTGGCAGTCTCCTGTAACATTATTCTCCATCTCCTTAAATACTCAGGATTCCCTGAGGAGCTTTTGGCTTTGCACTAAAAAGATAATAGATGCCCTTCCACAGGGGCCCATATTTTTTTCTTCACCTCTGTCTTCCCTTTGTTGTTCAGGTCATGGAATACTACTTTAGAGCCTTTTATGCCTGGAGAGGGTACTAGTGTTACTGTGTAGGCAACTGATGGCTCAATCAAAGAGATGGTGCATATTATCTATGAAAATGTAAATGATAGAAGACTTCAAGATTCACTGTAAGACTTGGGATGCAGCCAAATGGGTGTGTAGCTGTTTTACCCTCAACTATTTTAGTAAGATGGCTTAAAAGACATTTTTTAGGGGAAAAAAAGAATGAAGATCATTTTCATAACATTTTCTTCTTGCTTTTTCTCCCTTGTCCTCTTTGCAGAGGGGGTCAAAGGCTTATCTTGCCCTGTGCTCTGTGGTGAGGACAATGTAAGGGAAGAGTTTACAGAGTCGAGGCATCTCTTCCCCAACTATGCTTAACCTCTGATGACATGCAAACTCACAGAACCTGTCCCAGATCCCAGATTGTCTTCTTTGAGAATACACAGTTCTTGATTAAGCAAGCCCAGGCTTGTCCTCAAGATTTACACATGAAATGGCAATTCTTTTGAGGGAATAGAACAAGAATTCCTAGCATTTTTAGGGCTTGACCAGCTTATAGAAAGAGGTATGAGCAGGACTAGGTGGTGATAAGAAATTTCCCGGTAGAATAAAACGTGCTAGCTGATGGATATATAGAGAGAAGAAGAGGCAGCATTACACACAGGGTATAAAAGCCTAGAATCAGAGAGCCTTGGGATTAAAAATCTTTAATCAAGGGCCAATGTCGAGATGACGTGGTAATACATGGCTCAAAAGTCAGATTCCATATGATGGCTGTGGTTTAATCCCTGGTCTGGTAAACCCGAAACATACTGGGCATGCATACAAGTGCCCAAGATCTGATAGGCTGGAGTACAGGAGTGAGAGGATAGAGGTATGGCCTGACTATGTGGAGGTGGCTCTTCTCTGTCTTTGTCTTTGTCTTGTGCTTATGCTAGACACTGTCATGAATAAAAAGAAAATAAATTTAAAACTCTCCCATCAGAAGACCAATCTAAAAGATAGCTATGATCAAGGGTCATAAAATTAAGGTTCTTCTTTCACCCCCTATTACTTTAGCATATAGAAGGATACTTTGGAAAGTTTTGAGAGAATGAAATTAAAATATGAATTCATTTTGGGGCAAAAATTTTGAAATCCATAGTTTTATCATAACAAAAATTCTACATGAAATTTCTCCCTTCATGGTAGTGGTGCCTCATTTTTTTTTTTAAACATGGAATTTTGTTTTGTTTTGTTTTGTTTTTTGAGAGATTTTTGCTTTTGGGTGCTTGTGCTTGCCAGAGACATAGAGAGGCAGAGAGACAGAAAGCAAGAAATCACCCCTCACGGGGATGGCCATTCCACAATCCCTTCTCCTCCATTCTCCTCTCAGGATCTTGTACATGCACGCACATGTGCCTGGTGTGAGTTTAATCCACCAGGTCCGGGACTTGAACCACAGTCGACTACATTAGAGCCCAGTGACATAGCCATCACGCTAACTGATGGTCCTCAGGTATGGAGTTCTTCAGAGAGTAGAGAAAAAGAGTATGCCTCTGACCTATTACCAGACCTGTGTAGTTTCTGAATTTAAAACAACTAGATTAGCTGGCAGTTAAGGAAGGATGCTATAGTCAACTGCATTATTTTGTTTGCACAGAGAAACAGAAGCTTGAAATGGCTTGTTAAAATAGCTTAGGGCTTCTGGGGCCCTAAATAGCTCCCACCAAACAATCTGATGAGTTAAGGGTAAATGAATCTGCGACGTATAGATTATATCTCCCTTAACAAAGATGCGCGTTTACAAAAGTTTACTGGACAGTGATGTTTGGGGACATCTCCAAGCCCTGGGCACTGAAAGATTAATCAGGATATTTAGAAATAAAAACCTATCTGGTTGCTGCAGTGGTCATGCAAACCACTTCCTTTGTTTAGTAGATTTTGGATGGAGTCTGTTTATTATATTTTGCTATTTGCCACATCTATCCAATGACCCAAATGCTCTATTTCATGCAGTTTAATCTCAGACCAAATGCCGTTAACTATCTGAGAATGACTTCTCCTGATTTTTCCACAGTTTCCAATTGAAGCTGTAATGACTCCTTTTCCAAGTCTCTGACCAGGTACTGTGAGAAATCATCACGCTTTACTGTGGGAGAGAGAATCGAGAGAAAGGCTGAACAGTTACTTCAGAAGCTGCTATCAGTGAAAAGAGATGATAAAAATAAGCAGTTATGGGAAGCAGCATAAAGTGCATTAAAAAAGAAACAGTGGTCATTGCAATTCAATACCCAGATCCACAGAAAAAACGGAGAATAACAAAAGCGTATCCTCAGTGTTCAGAGTTTGTTTACAGTTTTGTAGAGGACTGCTCCCTTAGAGGATTCCAACACACAGCAAAGCCAAATTCAGGAATACGAATGTGCAGAATGTTACAGGGAAGGGATTAACTTGATTTTAGGAAAATGAAGTTACCTCTCATAAAATAAAGGAAGGCTAGGGGCTAGCAGATGTAATGGTTATACTGCTGGACTCCTACATAGTCCACTGTGGTTTGAATCCAGGACTCAGTGGTTTGAAACTCACTCCAGGCACATGTGCATGCATGCCCAAAATCCTGAAGAAAGGGTGGAGGAGAAGGGATTGTGGCATCCCCCAGGGGGTAATTTCTCACTTTGTGTCTCTCTGTCTCTCTCTTGTCTCTCCAGTGACCGTGCATGCCCTATAGCAAAAATCTCTAAAAATTAATAAATAAATAAATGAAGGCTTTTATGATTCCTATTTGTTTTAAGTGGTTTTAATCACACATTGGAAGCACATAAAATTTAAACAAATAAAGAAACGAAGCGAAGAGTCAGCATGGATTATTATTATCATTATTATTTTTTTTTGGATGAGGACTCTATGTTCTTATAATCAAATGTAACATCACAGTCCTAAGAAATGGAAACTTAGGATAAATTGCAATATGAACAAAATAATAAATGACATTGATATTTTAATACAATTCAAAAACTCAAGATGGGTGTTTCTACTGGTTACTTGCTCCTTCTGTAGGGCAGTTCATCCATTTTCAGTGTTCACTGAGACAGGGATAATAAGGGTGGAATGGGAAGCTGGACCTCCTGGCTCCTGACTTGCTCCAAACAGTTGCTTGATAGCCAGGGTCAGCCATGTAAGTGTATTTTCTCAATGCTCCCAATTCCCAACCTTCTTTGTTTATCTGTATCATAGATGTAGCGGGACCCTACATTAAAGGTAATAGCTGAGTGTCCCTCATTTTTTTTTTTTTCTTATTAGTCAGCCAAGTACCCTCCTAATGGTCAGACTGAAATTCCACCCAGAAAGGATTGTTCTGGCCACCTACCGATAACAATGATCTTCCCATCCCAACTCTTTGGAGTCTTAGACTGCATGGTCAGCCATGTGTGAGTGTCCAGTGCCTTAAACACCATGCCACCTGCTAGTCCCTTAGAGGCAGGATTTTAACTCTGAGTGTCCATGTGATCTAGCTTTCCTATTCCCATCTCTAGTGTTAAAAATATCATGATGGATGGAGCTGTGGACTCTGTTTCTCAAAGCATCAGGAATCAGTTCTAATTCTCTTAAAGGCACTTCCTAGAAGTAAAATGGGGCCTTATTTTTTTCTGACTGGGAGTACTAACTGCCTTCTTACAATAAATTCTTCAACGATTGTTGGGCCTGGTCTCAGTGTATAACTCACCACATACATGGAGGGAAGCTGGGTACGTGTCAAGTTTTCCTATCTTTCACGAGTGAGGACAACAGATCCAAGGTTGGTTCTGAGCCTGGGTGGGTATTTGAAAATACAGCACCACAGCCACTGCCAAGGTTTTTCCAGATGTCCTTAAGTCCATATTGTTCATTATATGACTTGGAGTGTGACTGTCGTATTATCCAGTACCTCAAGGTGGGTGACACAGGTAAAGATATCAGGAACCTTAAATCTCAGGGGTGTCCTAATCCCTTTCTACTGTGAATGGACAAGCTTGGATGTTCTAACATCACTTCTTTAGGCCATCTTTCTTTCTACTTCTTTGTATATTTGAGTTGTAAGTCTGTATAGCTAAGCGGGTTGTTGGCCTCTAGAGCTCTCTGCGTTGTTGTGCATTCTCCTCAACCCCAAGTGCTGCATTGGAACCCAACAATCAAATAATAACTAGGGA
>NW_006160212.1:311623-319710 GCF_000334495.1 Tupaia belangeri chinensis
AGGGAAAGAAAAGTGCCATTTGGTGTTTCTCACTGTGACATGAACTCACAAACTCCATCACCACTGAGATGCAGGGGCTCCCACTAACCTTTAATTGGGTTGAGGGTTCAAAATCCCTGATATAATTTCCTATTTACAAACATTTTTACAAATCTCAAAGGCAGTAGCACTGTATGTTAAATTATTAGTTGGGCCTCACATCTCTGTTTTTGCTTGCATTATTATAGAACCAGAGTATGTGTGTTTGTGAAGCCTGGATCACTTAAACAGAAATAGGCCCTGCAAAGAACGTAGCCTGTAATACTGTGTTTCTGAACTTTGGTGAGGGGGTTAGGTGTGTTAAAAGCAAAATTTTAGACAAACCAAAATTTAAAAGAGTTTATTGAGCAAAGGGTCATCTATTTGGATCGGGCAGTCTCCTGGAAAATGGTTTCTGAGGGATTCCGACTAGTTGTATGGTTATGGGATATATGTTTGTGGAAAGGGAGAGCAACATGTGCAGGAAAGGGAAATGGCATACACAAATAGAAGTGAGGGAGTGATGTAGATACATCATTGGATTGGTTCCAGCTGGAGGGTAAGCTGCAAAAATAGCCTAAACGGTGGGCTTTCTGTGATTGGCTGAAGTGTGGTTAGTGTGATTGGCTTTCACTTAGTAACCGGCTCAGGAAAACAGCCTAACATGTATACTTTCAGCTTATCCATATGAATCCCAGTGAGGGAGTACAGTGGCCATTTTGGGGTCAAATAATGTAGTTTAGTTTAGCAGGTTCATTATCAGAAACACACGTGAGGATTTCTTAAACTTTATTTCTTGCCCGTTCTATCATTTTCCCTCATTTAGGGTAGAAATAGATTTGTGAGGCATTGAGAAGGTTGGAGCATCAGGGCAGATGGTCAGCTGAATGTAGGGAGAAGGGATAAAGAGAAATGGGAATGGCATGCAGATTTCTGACTGAGCAGCTGTAAGAAAGGTAACACCACATAAATGTGGATCACTAGAGGAGGAGACAAGACCAGGGCAGGTGCACAAGAGCATTTGGTATTATCCACCTGAAGGATGTCCAGGTATATCTGCCTGCTGGGCAGATTTTATGTTCTCATGTCTGAGCTGTTGCACTCTGTAGGGACAAGTCTTATTCAGTCAGTAATGGCTGAAATTTCCATTTCCTGATTCAGAAAATGCACTTCTGGTGCCATTTCTGCTCCCAACTGCTACTATACAACTCGAAGTAATACTGGCACTCCAGGGCTATGACCTTTTTGAAATACACTTCAAATGACAATTCAATCTGCAAATGATAAAGTGATGAGAATGATGAGCAGGTCAAGGCCAAGGGCAGAACTCAGTGTCAGGCCACTGGAGATCTATCTTCAAGTTAATGCCGAGCTGTTGATTAGCAGCCCTTGTACTGTCATCCAGCTAGCTAGATGCTAGTTCACGTTTATACAGATTACTGGATCATCAGAAAAGTTATGATGCATTTTTGCTTAGAAAAATACGTCATAACTTTTCTGATGACCTAACCATTTAAGAAGTATAAGAAAATGCTGTTTTGAAATCCAAGTACTGTGACATTAGAACATCCCATTTTGATGTATCTATCTAGAGCCCATGTCAAAAGCAATATCATTGGACAGTGTGTGGAGCTGGACTAAGAATATCATGGCAAAGGCAATGGAGAGATTTGGGTGGGGTCTGACGCTAAAGTCAAGCATGATATACATGTTCCTGCTGCACTGAGAACAGGAGAAGCAGGGAGTTCCATGAAGTGCCCTTCCAGAAACCAAATACAAGCACATTGGGACTGTGAATCGACTAGCAGTGAACACCGGAGTTTATACTGAGTCCACCAGAAGGTCAGTGGAAAGTGAAAGTTTCATTTCCCCAGACTCCTAATCAGTGTCAGTCAAACCACATCGGGATTGAACTTTACTGTACAAGGAGCAGGGTGAGTACTGCTGCAGGGAGAAGAGGCTTGTTCTCAGGACGTCCTCTCATTCCAATGGAGGGAGGACATTTTACCTGACATTTGGGAGGGGGGTTGAGCACGTAGGAGTGCCCAGTAAAAACAGTATTGCAGCCTCTCAAATGGGGAGGGGTTTGGAGAAATTCCTGCCTAAGGAGGGAACACTTTCAACAGGGAAAAGATGCCTAGGTAAGATTTTACTGAAGAGAGAGCATCTAGTTTGGAGAAATGGCAGATAAAACAAATTGTAGATTCTTAAATGTATTGACTAATTAAATTCCATTAAATTTCAAAATCCTTCCTCCACCCATAAAAATTTCAAATTAGATGTAGAAATGCCGTTTAAAAGAAGTGAAAGGCTAAAAACAAGAAACCCATGGTTTTCATCTCTTTGAGAACAGGACCTTGAATAAGTTAATCTTTGAATTCTAGTTTGCTCATCTGTCAATAGACTGCTGAGTCCCACCATGCTTACATGAAAGAAATATTAACACGATCCTGTGGGTCAGGATCATTTGATTGACAATGCCATACAAATCTGAAAAGACATATGGTGACAAAGGGTTATCTTAGCACTTTTAGCTGCTAGGAATCTCCTGATTCCAAATGAATATACAGGCTAAATTCAGACCCATAAGTATTAAAGGCAACTATTTTCTTACCAATTATGGAGCAAAATATTCTGTCTCCCAATGAACCATCTAAAAAACATTCTAGTATAAGTCCCCTTCTTGCTGTTGCTTGCTGTTTGCACAAGGCCATGCATGCAGTAGACATTTAAAAACATTTGTTGATTCCTCATGGTACCTTGAACTAAGAGAAGCCCTTGAATTTTGTAGCAGTTATAAAACACTCTGCCATTCATGGGAGTGTGTGTGTGTGTGTGTGTGTGTGTGTGTGTGTGTGTGTGTGTGTGTGTGTGTGTGTGTGTGTGTGTGTGTGTGTGTGTGTGTGTGTGTGTGTGTGTGTGTGTGTGTGTGTGTGTGTGTGTCTCAACGAAAGAGAAAGAGAGACAGAGAGAAAAGTTAATCATTCAATATAGTGAAAGACCCTATATCCTAATTTGGAAACATCATTCAGTATCTGTCATTGTTGAGAATCATTGATCAAGAATAGAAAAGAATGTTAAAAGGAACAATTAAAAAGTTATTCATATAAAGAAAAAAAACCTGAACCTTGTATTATACTGATGAAATCTCAGAACGGGTCCAATATGTCAAACAGAGAGGTTGAACAAAGCACAGTAAAATGTAAATAAATAAATGAACAACAGCAGTGAATAGCAATGTCAGATTCTGGCATTTCTCCCATCAGAAGCTGTTATCTGAAATCTTGCTGTGCTGCCTGACATAGTAGCCATGAGCCCATGAGGTTGAAGAGCTCACAGGAAAAGGCAGGTCTGAACTGAGATGTGCTATGAGTATAGGTATAAGTGTAAAAAAGATACTGGAGACTTTGATGAAAAGAAAATAATGTAATCTATGTCACTAGTATTTTTATATTCATTACATGTTGAAACAAAATATTATATACATAAAAATACATATAGCTGAAACTAAAATGTTTATAAATAATATATATGTATATACATAGTGAGTTCAGGGCTATGTGTGTGCGTGTGTTTATAAATTAACAGTTTCTCTTTACTTTTGAAATCTGGCCACTAAAAAAATTTAAATTCCATCCTCAATTCACATTATCTTTTCATTGAACAGGATTGGCCTAAAACGTTCCAAACATGACCTTCAAAGCTTCAATAGTACAAATGCCCTTAATAAGAAAGTTTTCTTATAATTGAGATACAAAGGTCAGGGATGTGACCCCCAAATCACCAGCTGCTTTAAGAACAATGTAGACAGTACTGGAGAATTAGGAAATAAGAATAGTTTAACAGTAAATAAAACTGATATGAGATCATTGAAAGGGTCATTTCAAAAAACCACTTTATCACGAGACATATAGTGACCTGGGACTTTTTTTATATTGACCAAAATGTTAAATTTTATGAAAAGTAAGTGTGCCTGCCTTGGAGACTTGAACTACATTTTTTTTATAATAAAAGTTAAAATTATATTTTGAATTGCTTCATTGTTTTTAAAAAATAGAACTGGTAAGACGAATAGCTATTTTAATTGCATTCTTTTCCAGTGGAATCCAGGGCTTTAAAAATATACTTTTTAAAAGCTACAGCTCTAGTGTTTTTATTGGTCTGACTAGTGAAAAATGATGTTTTTGCTTTTTACAGTAATATCTTGGGCAGAACAATAATGATCAATCTCTGATGAATATAACAATGGCTCTCGGCCATCTCTGGGGAATGGCAAGAACCTCATTTTTATAACTATGTTTAAACACAATATAGGGTATTTTGTTTGTTCGTTAGCTTTTCATAAAAATAACTCCAATAAATCCAATGAAAAATTGAGGCAGATTAATAGATGTATTTTTCAGACTGAAGGTTTAGATTCTTTGGCTCCTATTTTCTGTGCAACTGTATAGGTAAACTTCCTTGTCTCCTAATTCAGCAGATATTTATTGAGCACTTCCTTGCCTGTCTTTTACTTGATAAGAAAGATATCAAAAGAGATAAGACAAGGGCTCTAATTTTAAGTAACAACAGATTTCCTTCTCTAAACACATCTAATTTTATCACCTTACTTTATATATAAAAGAACAATGACCCAAACTGTAAAATGACTTGATCAGGGTCATAGAAACTGCTTTGGGAAAAGCACTAGAAGTCATCAGTTTTGATTCCTAAACTAACTCTTTGTTATTATAATACTGTGCTTTATTTTAAACAACCACTTTTCTAAGGACCAAACTTCTCTTTTCCCTTTCCTTCCTCTTCTGATGTATATCACTCACTTTCTTTCTCAAGAAATGCCTCTTTGTAGTGAAGGCAATAATCATATTTGGAGGTCTACCCTAAACAGAACAAACTCAAGCAGAGAGGAGCCCTGGGCCCTCTCCATAGATCACAGCTTATGGCAGCTCCCCCAGGGAACACAGAAGCGCTTGGACCAGCTTTAAGTTTAAGTGCATGTCACCATGATGTACGGTGTCTTTGGTGTCCGTATATCATGGAGTGGAAGTAGTGTCGCCTATGGATGGAGAGCATCCATTCTGCTCTCCTGACACCATGCCTTTTCCCCAAACAAGACATATCTGTGCGATTACAATCTTATCCAGCCTGACTGGCTCCCTCCGGAGCTCATCTGCAGTGAGGGCCAGAGTCAGTCAGCATTTTGTGGAGGGACGTTTTGGAGAACATGTTTTAGAAAACAATGAAGGCAATGAAGAGTTGAGAATATACAAGGTTCTCCTGTATGTATTGTTTTCAGCTTCTTATTAGCATCTCAAAAGGCCCAATTTCTATGTGCAGAGAAATGTAGCAAATAAGAACATTTTCTCAAAGGTTGTCTTTTTCTGGATTGAAATTCTTAATCTAATATTTCCTGGCTGCATGAGTCAGACAAGCTACTGAATACTCTTTTGCTTTAGTTTCCTTATTGTAAAATTGGGTAGAACACTCTTTTGCTTTAGTTTCCATATTGTAAAATTGGGTAGTCTATGAAGAATATTACTTATTTCATGAAATTATTGGGAAGAATAATGAATACATGTTTATAAAACTTTTAGCTTATGGCCTGAAACTTGCTTTGTCTTCAATATGTGGTAGTTGTCATTATTCTCTTTTGTTGACTAGGACTTTGCCTAAGATAGTCATATATTTGGAGACTTGCTTTTTTAATAACTAAAGAGCTCTTAAAGAAAGAGGTAGCTCAAATCTCACTTTTCCACACTTGCTGAAGGAGAGGCTCATAAAGAGATAATCCAGGCATGAGTTAATCTATTCAGGCCTTTCTCTTTATCCATTTGTCTGTCCACCCATTCACCTATCTGTCAGTTTATCCATCCATCCATCCATCCATCCACCAGCTGTCTTACCCTATGGACTGTAGTGGTCTAGTGAAATGTACCTGAGAATTTCTATTTCCTTGGCCTAATAATAGAACCTCTTCTTCCTGATTGTCAAATCTTGAGGGGAAAAATGGGGCTATCTTATTCCCAAAGGTAAATTTGTTAATGGGCAGCTTGAGTGGAGATCTGGTCTAAGCCTATGTTTTATCCAACCATTACTGTATTAATTATTTAAACATATGCACATAATGCACATATACATACATGCATACAAATATGCACATATATATATGCATACATGTATTCAAATATGCACACACACACACACACACACACATATATATATATATATATATAATATATTACAGTATATATGAGGCTTGGTTTCACTCTAGAATAATATTCTTGTCAGCTTAAAAATGAGGCTTGGTTTCACTCTAGAATAATATTGGTGTCAGCTTATCAAGGAAGTACATAGCTGACGCAGTAAGACTTCGCTCCTCTAGTTGTGCTGTGATCCAGAAAGAGTTCAGAGAATACTACCTGTGTTGCTAGACACATCCTGGAGCATTTGATCCTGTCTTCTCCTCCCTAGTCCCGTCTTATGCAAAGCCGTTGAGAACATAATCGTTGCCTACAAACCATCATGGAGAGGGGTGATTCTCCAAAGTTAGCAAAAACCCTGAGCCACTTTTCTGGATATACATATTGGAAGACTTTCTAAAAATAACTAATCTCCCTGATTTAGCAGTATAGCAGATGCTTCTTGAATGACCCTGGTTCTTCTTTCCTTATGCAATGTTCTGAACCACCTTACTTAAGATTTCTGTACCATTTGGAAGTGAGCATTATTTTCACATACTTTGATATTTTCTGCCTAGAAGGACTATAAATCTTAATTTGCAATGCCAGTACTTCCCAGTATTCTGTATAATCTAGTGACTAGCACAGGTTGAACATACAATAGAGAATTACTCAGTGGTAGGTGAGTAGATCAAAGTTGCAGTCAGAAACTGAAAAAATTAAGAGTTTACTGATTGTTTTCCTTAGGCCCAGTTTTATCTAGTCTACTATTATTGTTATTACCACAATAATAGCCACAACAACCTGTGCTACTAACATGTAAAAATGGTATTTTGTGGGCTAATCTCCTGACAACTTTCATTGTGATTACATCACTTCCTGGTGACTTCATCCACCTGTAAACAGTCTGAATAACAAACATAGCACATAAACCAAAGCTACCACACATAGTAAAATGCCAACTGTTTCCCGCAGGATAGACTCAGGGGAGTGAACCAACAATTACTGATGTTGTAAAGTCACTCAAACAATTCTTCAACTACTTTATTCCTTTTGTAAAATGGGAAAAATAAAAAGATGGTTCCTCTCAATATGCTGATGCTGAAAAGAGCACTGACGTTTGTTTTCCAAATGATGTTTGACTGTGAGTGCTCAATAATTAGAAATATTTAATGCAGGCAAACATCAGCAAGTTAAAATTGTTTTCTGCTTAAATCTTGTCATTTGCCAGAAAGGAAATGATATGTTAGACATGTTGCACTCTTTCTCAGTATGATAGCAACTAAAGTGGCTTAAAATTGGATTCATTTATAAAGCTGGACACTATTAATATCATTCCCTGCATGATGGTAATTCATTTTACTCTGCTTTGTCTCAGAAGCAGTAGGGGCTCCATTCCTTATATTCAGTTTGCAGTCCTAATTAAGTATTCATTATAGAATACATATTTTTTCATTTAAGACTGGATATAAAATATTTATGTGCTGTATTACACTTGTTTACTATTAGGCCAATGTAGTGAGCTACTCCACAACTAGTCGTTAAGTGTCCTCAACCTGCAAAATTAAGGTTTGGAAGGAACTCAGATGGTACAAAAACCTATCTGCATCTCTCAGGGTTCTTAATTCACTAGAAAGCATCAGATAAACTGAAAACCAAACTAAACA
Source organism: Tupaia belangeri chinensis (assembly GCF_000334495.1). Classification (NCBI taxonomy): domain Eukaryota; kingdom Metazoa; phylum Chordata; class Mammalia; order Scandentia; family Tupaiidae; genus Tupaia; species Tupaia belangeri. Next base: position 319,488 of record NW_006160212.1, read on the forward strand.
TTAGAACACTGGTTACCCCACTGAGAATAGAGACATATTATGGATTCAGTGTAGAGCTGACATGCCCTACACAGAAGCTTCATGTAAGTTTCTCTGGGACTATGACCCTAAAAACATTTTCTATTGGTAGTTGAAATGCTAGACCTTAAGAAAGGGAAAGAATATAAAAAGGTTGAATTGAATAGATTTAAGTTATGTGTATGTGTGTGTGTATGTGTGTGTG
>NW_006160212.1:323366-336618 GCF_000334495.1 Tupaia belangeri chinensis
TTGATATTATAAAAAATATATAATATATAAATAAATACATAAACATATGATATATAAATATACCATATACAATATATTTGTACATATATAGCTTGACCATCAAGAGAAATTTCCATCTGATGAAATCTATTAAATAGGAGCCTTGTGTTGTAAGAAAACTGTCCGAGAAAGAATCAAGTTTGCAGTTCTAATTGATGAATTCTTTAAACATGACTTGATAAGCAATGGAATATGTAAAATAGTACAAATTTATATTTATGTTATACTTTCCCCTTGAGAAAGCAAAGAACTCAAGAGAATATGCTTTATTCAAACTTTCATTCTAATCAGCACTAGGGTAAAGCTAACACTTTTAAAGGGTAGAGCTAAAAGAAAAAAATCACATAAACGAAAACAACCACAATAGCTAACATATGATCAAATCAATCACTGAACAACTCTGATTCTTCTAAAGATTCATATGTAAATGACCCAAATGGAAACTATGGTGGGGGCAGGATTTCTTTACACTTCCTAATCTATAGTGAAGGTGTTTTCTGACTGTTGATTATGTACAATCTTTGTAGTTAAGAATGAAATAGGAAGAGAGAGAGAAGGAAAAGAAGTTAATTATTCTTAGTTGTAAGTCACTATTATGTGGGAGAGACAAGCAGTAAAGATAAACTTGAATACTGAATACGTAACAATAGAATATACCTAAATATGATGTCACAGGCAAAGTATGTTCTATTGATAAGGACACAGGCGTATATAGGTTCATAGGAGAAAGAGAGTGCAGTTATAAGGAGTAATCAAAAAGTTGCTTAGAGAAGGAAACAAGGGGCTTGAAGAACCATGTAAAATGAAAACAAATGTATTTCTCAGGGAAGATAGGTGTGAAGAAAGGAGGGGAAGGAAGATGATGCAGAGCTTGTTGGAGCACCAAATCTAGATGGACTTGCCAATTGCAAATGGCATTAGGAAGAGTCAAAGAAAGGATGAGTTGGCTTGACTATAGAAAGTCTGCACATCAGGCTAAATGAGGGTTTATTCTCTAGATAATTAAAAAGAGACAAGAGTTTTGTAACCAGAATGGAAGGGTTTTATTCAGAAGATAATTTGTCACTGATGAATTAACTAAAGAAGGGAGCAATTGGAGGAAAGAAAATGGAATACTGTTGCTATAACAGTGGATGGAATGAAGAAGACGTCTGGATTTCTGGCAATGCCAAAAGAAAAGAACTGCTTCATGACACCAAAGTAGGAACCCACTGGGCTTGTAGTTTTGGCATCGAAAATTCCAAATTGGAAAGAAAAGGCAATTATAATTTATTAACTCTTTTTTTAATATTTTTTTTGAGAGGTTTTTGCTATTGGGTGCATGCACTCACCAGAAAGGCAGAGAGAGGCAGAAAGCAAGAAATCTCCCCCCAGGGGGATGGCCATGCTGCAATCTCTTCTCCTCCATTCTCCTCTCAGGATCTTAGGCACACATGCACATGTGCCCAGTGTGAGTTTAAGTCACTGGGTCTGAGACTCAAACCATGGTCAACTACATGGGAGTTGGGCAACATAGCCATTATGCCAACTGCTGGTCCCAACTTTTTAATTAATTAATTATTGACATAATTTTTCTCATTAAGATAGATATTATAAAAAAATATTATCTATTATGCCAATAGATGATGCTAGAATGTGAACATTTTACCAAAAATGCACTTTTTAAATTGATTAAGAACTAATCAAATTCATTGAAAATAAAATCTATATATATGCACACATACATATTTGACAGAATGAAAATAATTCCTTATTTTTACCTGCTGTCTAATCTTTAGAAAATATCTATATTCAGAGTAGCAGGTGGAGTAGTGGTTAAGGCTCTGGACTTCCACAAAAACGACCTCAGATCGAGTCCTGGACCCTGCAGCTTAAAACACACTGGACACCTGTGCATTTGTACCCAAACTCCTGATAGCCAAATGAGGGAGAAGGGATTGCAGCACGGCATCCCCTCTGTGGGGGTGATATCTCACTTTCTCTCTCTGTGTCTCTCTGTGTCTCTGGCTAGTACATGGTCTCTATAGCAAAAATCTAAAACAGAAAAGGAAAAAAGAAAAAGAAATAAAGAAAGAAAATGTCTATATCTAGAGAAAGATTATAACAACAGAGTTGTATAGAGTTGGAGAGAATTTTATTTTTTCAATTTTATATTGTATCCCATGTAGCAGAGCAACACTTACAGGACTGAAATAGCTTTCTGTAGATGGGCATCTAGTTCCCAGACTTCTAACTTTCTCTTCCTTTCTTAAGAATTGGAGGTCAATGTGCTGTCAAAGTCTTGAAATATATTCTACTGGGCTTTTAAATTAATCTTGTTTGTACATTTCAAGGTTTTGTGACTTTCTCTTGCTTTAAAACATTTTATAATTTCAAAGGAATAAATATTGTTCATTGTAGAGGAATTTTCTCTTAACAATTACTTCTTGGACTTCTAGTATGATGTCATGTAATCCTCTCAGAAAACTTCCTTCTTTTTTTTTTGGTCATATAAGAACTATTACTGTTTAATTCATGGAAGATTCCCCAACTCTGCCAAGAAAGTCCCTCTGGCACCTGTGACTATGCTGCCCCATTTTTCACCTTCAAAGGTCTTTACACACATCAGCTAAGTTCATTCTCCAGGGCCTCTGTGAAGATGGTGACTTTACAAATTCCTCCTTTGACAAATTCTTCCCTAGGGAGACATTATGGATGTTGATGGGGAAAATGCATCTCACCAAGATTATAGCCCACTCAGAATGTGCAGCTTAAGACTTTGGAAACTGAGCAGTGCCTTTTAGGGCTAGAAATTTACTTAAGATTCAACTGCAAATTGTTAGCTAATGTTTACAGGAGGGATGCACAATTAATAAATGCAAAAATTATGCTTCACTTCTATTTCCAAAGTGAATAGGATGTTTGTCAAAGCAAGAAACTTTGCTTTGATTATAAGCTACAGATAATGAAAATGTGTTTATGTTTCACAAATACATTTGATTCTGGTGGATTGTATTTCCCATCAGGGAACCAGGTTCAGCAAATATTTTCACATGCTAACTCCTCAAATCAGGCAGAAGGTTTTAGTTGACTAGAAATACAATAAGCTTAGAGAATAGAGGTTTGAGCAGAAATGAAGTAATAGACTTTATAATTGTTCTTCACTAGAATATTAAGAACAAGAATTGTATTGCCAACCATAAAAGACGCATATCACCTACTTTTAGAAGGAGAAACTTATTAATATATTAGGTTGTTGGGAAAGTCAATGTATTTTTCTATGTTGTTCTATGCAAAATTGCATCAAGACTTTTCTAACAACCCAATATTTTCTCTGCTTTTTATAACTTTATTAAAAAATTATAAACAATTGCCCTAAACTTATCATTCCTTTATAGTGTACATTAGGGGCTCATATTAAAAATAGTTTCGATTTAAAAAGAATGGAATTGTAAGGGATGCAAATCTTGAATAGAGAGAATTAAGAAATAGAAGACTGCATGAACATGTTTTAAAGATCAGAGTCCATGCAGAGAAAATCTGTCTAGGAATCCAGGCACAAAGGGGTTAAAGGATTGTCATTCAGCCCTGTGGAGCATATCACTCTAGATATGGCTACCAAAGTCGGCAAGATGTATTTTGCTTTTGATCAGGGGAGTGAGATGAATTTTCCAGGGTTGAATTACAGAATGAGCTCAAATATCCCACTTATACAAGCCAGGGAAGGAAAAGGTCTACCTGGCATAAGGCTGAATAAGAACAAAAGCTACCTCTTTTAGAAAAGGCAAGATGTGTCTCAGATAAATCTTAGCACTAATTTTCAGCCTCAATATGTGACAACCTGATGCTCAATGTTCTCACAGTGTGAACACTGTAATTAAAACAAAGAGGGAAGAAATATTATTGTTTAATCAGTCTTAACCAAGAAGAAGTTGAGGGGATAATGATGGATTAGAATCAGGGTGGTCTTTGATTTGAGTTTAATGGATGAATGCCCCACTTCTGGTGCCTTTCTCTTGCTTATTTGTCTTCTTGTTGCTGTTAAACAGGAGAGTTGTAATTTCACCTCTTATGGTATTTCAGCTCACCTTTGAACTTTGATCAAGAAAACTTGTCTAGAACATTGATTTAAACATTCTCCAAAAATACACACACACACACACACACACACACACACACACACATACACACACACACAGAGAGAGAGGGAGAGAGAGAGAGAGAGAGAGAGAGAGAGAGAGAGAGAGAGAACCAAGTAGTTTATCTACTTTTTTCTCAGCTAGTGCTTTATCAGGACTTGGAAAGCTCACCTCATAACAGACACATATACACCTCATTTCCTTCATGATTGCAGTTAGTGATCTTGAGTGAGTGGTTTCTATGTAGAAGTGTTGGGGCAAGAAGGAATAGCCTCTGTTAATCCATGACTCTCCCTTGACACTCTGTGGGTTTCAAGGCTATTTGCTTATGAGCCCTCAGCATTATTATCCATATATTCTCATAAAACACAGTCTGAAAGGTTGAAAGTCTTGGTTTTCCATCATTTTTACTCCTTACTCTAAAGATTATTTCTTTCTTGTCCTCTGTGTATTTGGCTTCTTGAATTTCCTTCCCTGTATGGATTTCTTCTCTCTTTCTACATATTCATTTAACTTTTCTCTTTTTAATATTTTCATATGTCTGGGACTGACAGGTGGCATGGTGGTTAAAGATGCTGGACTCCCACATGTTTGACCATGGTTCAAGTTCCATACCTGGTGGTTTGCTATTGTTAGGCCAAGTTAGCTTAATCACCACCATGTTAGGGAGTGCTGGGGCAAGTTAGTTTAATTGCTACTCTGTTAAGTCTTCAAGGATGGCGCCCACTTTGTTAGGGTCTCAAGGATGGAAAGGAGTCTGGGAACTCTCAAATAAGTAGAAAATGGGAGGGCCCAGCACCTCTGATGCAAGGTCATCCAGACCCTTAGCTGAGAGCCTTTATCTAGACCTGAGCAGGTGGTGACAGCTGGACCCTCACTTCTCATACCCCCTCCTTTGTGTATGTTACATTCTGTGAAAAATCGTGAACTATAAAAGATCCCTTATTTTAGGTACGGGGTCCGTGTTAGGGCCCACTGCGATGGGCAGAAACTCAGACCCCAACTAGCTGGAAAAAGAATAAAAGCCTCTTTTGCAGTTGCATTGTCGTTGTCTTTTCTGCGTCTCCATCAGTTAGACTGATCTCTGGACCCTTGCGCTATCTCGCTTTCTCTCTCCCTCTCTCTCTCATTCTGGCACTCTCTAGTCAAATTTAAATAAATGAATAAGTAAAGTTAAATAAAATAATTCTTAAAAATATTTCCATATGTCATAATTGGAAATAATTAAGGCTTGTATTTTATTCCTATGATTCTTTAAAGACACTTTCTAGATTCTCTAAGAAGATTATGATTTCAATCTAGTAGGGAATGTAAAGCATGGTTTACCACAGGTACCCAATACTTGTTCTTAAAGTTTATTGTCCTAGAACTCATCTTGACTTCAAAGAAGGGAACAGTTATGCCATTTAGGTACTACAGGAGCTCTAGTCTAGAGGTTTCTTCAGAACTTGCTGTTGATGAACTAATTCTTAAGCAATTCACAAGGCCTGAAAGGGTTCTGAAATATTTGAAAAAACAAGAACAAAAAACAACATTTTAGTATGCTCTGAAAATGTTTTGTATCTGTGCTTAACCCCTAACTTTGGTACTTTTTATTTCATGAAATTCCTATTCCCACCCTTCCCAAACTGTGGCTATCGTTTTGTTGATATGCTTACTGAAAATCTGCCTTTAATATAAAGTCCTCTTTGGTTGATTCTTCATTCCACTCTCCCACCATCTTTCATCATGCTGTTCCATCACCACCATCACAACCATGCTCCCATGTTCCTGTTAATGCTATTTAAAGTGATTACTTAGTTTTTTTTTTTTCCTTCCATGAGCAAGAGAGACAGACATAGAGAGAGAGCACCAAACATCATATTGACACCTCAGTTTATTCCCCACAGCTTCAATCAACCCCAAGTCATGGGAACATGAGTGTCTCTCATATTCAGGGAGGTTTCTAAGCACAAACATAGGACCTTCCCAACTGGACCAGCCTCGCAGATCATAGGTGCAACTATCCATTCTGGTGTTTTTATTAACGATTCTTATTTCTCTTACAACATGTTAGCATATAGAGAGACCATGTATCTCTCTATACACTCTCCATACACTCATGAGATTCTCTTATTCTCAGAATCTCTCATACTGCCAACCAGAGTGCAGACTCTTAAGTGATGTATAGATAATTTTATTAATGTCATATAGAAAAGTAACAAAGTTTTATTCTATTTCAGCATCTGATTGGATACTCAGAAATTCTATTTTTTTTTCCTGGTAAAAATGCAAAGCTACATTTCTCCATGTCACTTCCACTTGCTTTAGCACCTTGTAACTAGTTCTAGCCAATGGCAGAACTAATGGACACGATTGTCAGGCCTATTCATAAAACAAGCTGTGCGATCATTCCACACATCATGCTTTCTCTTTCCTCCCTCAGTAGTACTGCAAGCATGGAACTCAGATATATAAGCACCATTGACAGACTCTCTGATACATAGCTGGGAAAGAAACCGCCCAGAAGGACTTCAAACTGCTATCTACTTGTCAAACAAGTTAGAAAGGGATTTTTGATGTGTAAAATCTTAGTAAGTTTATTATTTCCCCAATGCCTAGTCTAGTTACACTAATGCAGATCTTGACCTGTAAAACTGAGAATTGGGAAATATCCCTAAACAAGAGTTTTATCTAAATATTGACCAATAGACGGGTGTGTCTCTGTGTAAGTATTATGTGTGTGCTTGCATGCCAGGGATCAACTATCTGTTCCCTTTCCAAATCCTCAGTATCTTTATCTCTAAGATGGTGAGGTTAGAGGTTCTTCTACTCTGAAATTTCTCTACAAAATATCCTGATGCTTATCTAAAACAGCCTTGCATTTCTTCAGGTCTCAACATTTCTGAAATCTTTTTAACCTAAGAACAAAGCTCAGGACATGGACAGATTCTGATTTTAAGTTCATCCAAACCATCTCTTTTTGCCTTTGCCCCCTTTAAGAAAATTCCAGATGAAAGCATAAATCTGCCACATGAACTGATTTGCTGCACAGCAAGATAATTCTTTTAAGTAGTTTCTATTATAGGAAAATTAATTTCAAGGCACTTCATACAGTTCTAGTAAAATCCTTCCGCTCCACAGGGGTCCATGAGCAGCATTAACTGTGCAGCATTTGCAGGGGATGCCTCGTTACGATTTGGTGCAGTGAAGGATGTTTTTACATTTTTTTTTTAGTTGAGCTTTTTGAAAATGTATTATTATTTTTTTCATCCCTGCATGAACATTTAAAGAAAAGGGGAATTTGAGATATTTTTATAAAGGACAAAATATTTTCTCCTACTTCATATAAGGGAACGGAAATGCTCCTCCTATAACTTTATAGTTCATTTATTTCTTATTTAGATATATGTGTGTGGGGGGGGTATAGCATTGATTCATTTGAGGATCTTATTAAAACCAAATACAAAGCACATCTGACAAAAAGTACACTTTAAACTTTAAATGATTGACACAAAGTAGACATCATCACCTGGCTCTCACTTTCCTGTCTTCCTTCATTCTCTCATAGGCCTTCTCAAGAGAACCATGAAATCTGCGTACAAGTTTTCATCTCAGAGTCTGTTTCCTGGAGAGCCAGTTCCAACACATGTGGCATGCAAAGTCTTTTTATACACGGGCTCCATTATATCTACTCTCTGCTTCTGCAAATGTCTTCATTCATTTTCCTTAGAATGTCTGTGGGTCCCCGTCTATTCTCCTTGCTTTCCTCAAAATACTCTCTCTGCTTAAAGCATTGTTCTCTGACTCTTCCTCTAGCTCAGAGGAACTATGTATCTATACGAAGTTATATCCTGTATTTTATGTCTCTTCTCTTCTCACTAGATTAACTTCTCATCATGTCAACTCTCTTTTCTCGGAATCATGTTAGAACTGGTATTGGAGTTATTTCACTTTATCATAAGCTGCTTTGTGGGACAGACTATAAGCTCCTTGGGGCAGATACCCTGATATTTTTCTCCCCCACAATTTTTACAGTGCTGAGATTATAGTGATCTTTCAGTATGTGGTTTCGCTTGTCTGTTTTCATAGGGCTTATTAAACTATGCTATAGCCCATGAGTATTACATTCTCATTAAATGATCAGGGCAAGATGTAGTTTTGGGAGACAGAGGTGGCTATAAAGGGTATATGTCAACATAAGCTATATTTTCTTTTTTTTTATTGCCAGAAGGCATGTGCACTCACCAGAGAGAAAGGGAGAGTGAATGAGCGAGACAGAGAGAGAGAGAAAGAGAGAGAATACACCCCTTATAGGATTGTGATCATGCTACAATCTTCTTTCCTTCATTTATCTTACCCATCAGTATTTGGGCCTTGAATACACATACATCTGGGATGTTTTTTCAGTCACCGGGCTGGGATTCAAACTGGCTAACCATGTGGGACCTGGTGTCCTAGCAGAGTTTCTAACTGTTGACCTACAGGTTGGCCCTAAGATGTATTTACATATTGTGCATTATTTACAGAAATGAGCTATATATATTTGTTCTGTAAACCAATTAATACACAATAAATGCTGCAGTAAATTTTACACAATTGATGATAACTCTCCTGATAACAATTACATGATCTCGGGTTGTCCTACTAGGGCATGGTAGCTAGACAGTGTGAAATGCTACAAATCTAGATTTCTTCAACATCAAATCGAAGACCATGTGTACATTGATTAATTTTTTAAAAAATATACATGCAGTTTTAATAAATATTTGAGCAAAAATTTAGCATTTGCAAAGTATTTCCTCAATCTTTATTATTTGATTTAGTTTGGCAGAAAACAGAAAAGATCTTGCCTTTTGTGATCCCTTCCACACCATCAGGTAATGACAGACCAATATAAGGGCTAGGGATCATCACTGCTATTGGAAGAACTCCCAAAAGTTAGAAATATACCCCATTTCCCATTCCACCGGGAGCCTAGGAAGCATAAGTTAACTTGAACCTGTAATTGCTCTTTTTGTTATAGCTAGGTTTCTTTAACTTACCCAGAATTTTTTTGCAGCTAATTCTCCCTCTCATTGGCCAGTGGCAAAGAATACACTTGGAGTCCTCTTTAGATATAATGAATATTTGTTCCATTTGGAAGTACCACCTCTAACTCTGTCCTTTCTGAGCTTCTGGGAAACATTTTAAATAGTAGTGGCTGGTGCAGAGTCAGGATAAATCTTACAAAAGTAATAAATAAATATAGTAGCAGCATTGTTTGATGAACAAAAGAGACTAAGATACTATATTATATGGGATATATCACAAATAGCACCCTTCAACATAGCTGGATACATTTATAAACTTTTTGATCATTTGTTTCTGCTCTAAGTGAAAGTATGATATGGTGATTAAACTTCATTTTCTATACACCAGATCCAAAGAGGGCCTCAGGTTATCTTTTTTCAAGGTATTTGAATCCAGATTGGCTCATTGAAGTAACACTGCTTATGCACCAGTTGGATGTATAATATTTACTAATTCACTTAACTGGGCTTCTGATTTCTGTGTTAAAGAAGCCAGACCGAGAAAGACAACACTTTATGTCCCTGTTCAATGTATAACAAATGTCTACACTCTATAGCAGAAACTGAAAGACTAGAAGTTGTGAAATTAAAGAGTACAATTGTAGATACCAAAGACTGGGAAAGGGGTGGATAGTGAGGGAAGTGGGCAGGAAGAGTTCAGGAAAAAATAAAAGCATTTAAGATACCAGAATGTAGAGTTCTTTGTTGAAAATGATAAATATGGTGACAGTCTTGATTTGATTGTCACACGCTACCTGCATGCTTTGGAAAACCATCGTATATGCCATAAAGATGTACAACAATTAGGTGTAAGTAAGTTATTACAAAAGAAAACAAAATTGAGAAGAAAAAAGGTTTAGATTGTTTCTAGGAGCCTTTTGAAATCTGTTTTATTTTTCTACTTCTGAGAGCATAAGAAAAGGGAAACCATGTGACCAAATGGGGCATTAGTATTAATCTATTAATCAGCTCTGATGTATCATCCCCACCTTGTACCCACACTTTGTCTTTTTCCTACCAAGTAATTGAGTCAGACAAAAAGAAATGTCTCCTCCTGTTTGTAGAATTGATTTCTGATTAGGTTTTTCAGTTGGTTCTACCACCTGCAAATGTATGTCTTCCAGGCCTGTGTTGTTTGTTGAATGAAGATAATCTGATATTCTTTTCAGGTCTTCAAGGAACAGGTCATGCTTTTAAGTCCCCTTCTCCCGCCTCTACACATCCATCCTTCCTAGGAAAAAGAAAATAAGGCTTTTAAAGGATTAACTTAAATAAACAGCAGGAACCCATGCTAGGAAGGTAGTGAGACTTCTAAACTGCAACCTGACCTAGAAACAATAAAACACTGAAAAGACAAGTAGAAACTTTTTTCAATTCTTGTTAATTCTTACGGATTTCCCCCTTGTCTATAATTTAAACTTGCCAATTCATTATCTGTATTTTAAATAATCTCACGAGGTATATTTTGTTTTATCATTTTCCCTTAATTTTTAAATGATAAAAAAAAACTATAACAAAAGTTAAAATTTCAGAATTTTTATTTTTAACATGGAAGGTCAATTCCAGGTCATATGGAAGAAATCATGATTAGAGCAAAAAGCAATGGGTGTCTAGTGGTTGGGGGAGCTGTATCCAGACTGTATGCAGGCTGACTACAGATTGAATCCCATCCTGACAACTTGAAATACATGAAGGATGCATGTGTGTATGTTCCCCAAATCCTGACAAGATGGAAAAATGGATGAGAAGGGATTGTGGTACAACTATACCTCATTGTATGTGGGTGAGTTCTTTCACTCACTCTCTGCCTCTGTCTCTCTCTCTCTCTCTGGCAAACACACACATATCATCTATGAGTTTAAGAAAAAAAAAAAAGAGCAATGAACTAGCAAATAAAAAGACAAAGAATCTAGTTTTAGGTGTCATCAGTCAAGTACGGGTAGGAGCAAACCATCTCATGCTACTTCGGCCTCAAATCCCTCACTGTATAAAAGACCTTGAATCTCAAACTCCATCCAACTTTTCAGTGCTATGTTTTCATCTCACTTCAGCTCTGCACACACACAACAGTGAATAGTGTCACTATAGGCATTGCTGAGTTAGTGGTGCTTGCCTTTCACGTTCTCAGTTTCTGGTTTCTATTTGCCTTCCTTTCTCAGTAATGTGTCTCTTTATATGTCTGGAATACAGGGCCCTGACCCTAGCTTCTGGATTTAGGAAAGTGTGTGAAATTCAATCATTTTCACTTTCATATGAGCCTTGAGCACCGCGTTATTCCCATTGGGTTATCTACTTTTTGCCTTCTTAAGTGTTATAAGAAAGAGAATAATAAATATAGTAACCATAGGTGTAAGAAAACTGGTAGGGGCCTAGTGAGAAGGTGTCTTTCTGTGCTTTGTGGTAGTGTAATTACACTAACAGCCCTGTATATCACTGACTGTTCATACTGTTCCTCATGTTTGCAATTATGTGTATCTAAACAGGACTAAGGACTAGAATATCTAAACTTCACACATTGTAGACTTTTCTCTCCACATTCTCATTCTCTTTGCTGTAACTGACATGAGATGGTTCTCATCCCACTTCAGATCAGATGTGGGATTCAAAAACAGCTAAGGGGATATAGGACTAAGTATCACGTTTTTTACTTGCTGGGGTGGCCCTCAGCAGCACTGTGGAATTGAAGAAGTTGCCCTCTTCGCTCCACACTTGTTGATCAGGGGTCTGATACCATTTTGGAAACAAATGTATTTGTTAATTTATTCCATGAAAGAGAAAAATCAGAAAGAGAGAAAGAGAGAGAAGAACCACCACCAGAGTCTTCATGCCATGATGCATCTGCAGTCTCAGTCAGCCTTGATGACAGAGGCATGTGTGTGCATGCCTGATAAGTATAGGGAGTATACATAGGATACAAATATTGTCCTTCCTATGTGGGTCCAGATTGCTAAGTGTTGTGTTACTCTATGCCATTAGCTTGTCCCTGTTCTGTTCCCTTTTTAACACTATAAATCTTAATAGTCCTGTGCTCAATCAGGCTATTCCTAACAACTCGGGATCCTTTTCTCAGACAGAGTCCTGTATTTTGGACCTCTTTCTTCACCTTATTATTCATCAAAAATAACTTCACAGTTCTCTGGCATATTTGGAAACTTTTATCCACATGACATGATGTAAGCAGTTAAATGAATTCTTCCGTAAAAATTTTATCCCTCCTTCCCCTTTTCATTCATCCCTTCTTTCATATTTTTCTCCATTTTCTCCTTCCTATGCTCTTTTGCTTCCTCCCTTCTACAAGCATATGTTGACTCCCTATTTTGAGTAAGGTGCTCTATGGGTCTGGTCCCATGGCAGGGCAATGAGGAGGTCCTGAGCTTCACCCTTGAGGAAATGGCGGTCCTGTGGTAGATTGATACGGTGGCATTGACTGCAGAATTGCCCCAGGTGACAACAGCTGTCGTGGAAACTGAGAGGAAGCATATCTAAAGCTACACGGAAGTCAGGAGAGGCTTTTCAGAAGTGGCACTTGGACTGGCTCTGGAACAGAAGGATCTTTCCAGATGTGTTCAGTTGGGAGAAAAAAAAAAAAAAGAGGAAATCCCACATGCAAAATCAGAGAAGCAAGAGGGAAAATGTCATGCTCTGGGGGAAGAAATGATTCAGAATTTCTGGAACAAATAACAGAAGGTACGAGCATAGAAAATTGGATTGGAGTACACATAGGACAAATACTTGTCTTTCCAAAGTACTTCCAATTGGATATCACAAGGGTAAGCAGACAACCCTTAGGTAGAGTGTGTAAGCATGAGCCCCTGTGTTCTTTTACCTCACATCAATGACTCCCCAGGATGTCCAAACAAAATCTTCAATTTCTGTATAACCTGCCCTTAGTCATGTTATTTGAAACAGAATTCCAATATCTATTTAGCACAAACTAGATCTAAGCTGATTAATATAAGCCAATTTATTTCTGTTTTAAGAACTACAGAACCTCGGAATGTGTGTGTGAGTTTGTAACATATATAAGTCATATATATATATATA
>NW_006160212.1:355187-378713 GCF_000334495.1 Tupaia belangeri chinensis
AGATGCAATGCCCATTCATGCAACCTGTACTGATGTGGTTTAATATGTTATTAGTATTTATGGAAGGTTGTTTATGAATCAATCTTTCACAAAGAGGTTATAACAGGAAAAGAGGTTTAGATAAGAGGGCAATCCTGCTGCTAATCCTCTGTGCATCCACAGAGAACCTCTTCAAGACCCGAAACCAGTGATTCCACAGCATTTTTATCCATTCAGCTAACATGCATACATTGAATATGTATCAAATGCCTACTGGCATGTCCAATATTAGACACTCCAGGGTGACCAGGATATTTAGAAACCCAAACTCGTAGCATCCTTGGGTAGATTTGCTTTTATAATGTACTCTTGTAAGAAACACTCAAGTATTTTGTTTTCTCCCAGATTTTTCATTACTCAATAATAAAATATTCTGTTAGATTTGAGAGCCACAAAAATATAAACTAACATCTTTAAAATAATACAATTTCATCTCTTTTTTCCTTGCTTAAATGTTCAAACAAATTATGAGATGACTTTACAGTGTGAATTTGGTAGAACTAAAAGAACCAGATTCATATAATAGTTGATCTCAACAACAAAATCAAAGCAACAAACAGAAATCCTACCAACTTGCATTTACTTTAGTAAAAGCTAGAATATATTCATCAGGTTATTACATATGTTCTTTGTAAGAATGTAGAACTATAGAAAGCACTAGGAAAAAAAATTCTGAACGATAAGTAGCAGTGGGACTTTTCATTTAGAGAAAATGTAAATGGAAGCCAGATTTTTTAAATAGACAAATTCACAGTTGCTCCATTTGAAGTGGAAAGATGAACTGGAAATCTCAAGAAGTCATCTAACATTCCAGGCACTAGTAACCAAGAGGGCCACTAGGGTCCCCCGCATCTAACATTCCAGGCACTAGTAACCAAGAAACTGTTTTAGGAGGGCCACTAGGGCCCCATGGACTGTGTTAAAATGACTAAGGACTACAGGAGAGTACTTCAAAAAGCTCATAGAAAAATGAAATGAAAGTGTGTTTACTTTGGTATAAAAATTTAAAGCACAATTTTTTCACAATGCAGATTTTCTGTCAACTCTCTGAAACCCCCTCAGATTAGGCCACTGACCATTGTGTGTGTGATCAGCTATAGCTGTAGACAATCTTACACAGATATAGCCTCTCTAATTTCTTGTTAGTCATTTAAAGCCAGAATTATAAATCCACTACACCATATGATGTCTTTTTTATGGGTTCACTGAATCCACCTAATGAATTTCCAATGAGACGAACAAACTTGGGGACTGGATGCCAGTTTCTAAAGCATAATATTTGGAAGAAGGGGTGTCTGGTACTACAAAATACACCAGGGGCAGCTACTTCTTTCCCCTTCATATAATATTAACTGGAAATTAGGAAAAAAGAGAACAAAGTAAGAAGTCAAATGGAATTTAAAGAAAAAAGTTTAGAGTAATGGGTTAGTGCATAAAAGAAAAATGAAATTGGTGTTTAAGGTTGGCAGTGCTGTCCTTCAGCTTTTTTACTCACCACTTGGGCACAAAGATTTCCTCATTAATTTGTTTCAAGTCTGGTTTCCCATCCCAAGGGAATTGGAGTGAAACAGCTTCTGATGAGTTAGAGGTGAGAGGCTCATTCCCCAGATCCAACTCACTGAGACATGAACAAGTCATTCAGTTCCCCAGCCACCAGCTTCTGAATCCAACAGCACACTGTGCATAAGGAAGAGGGGACATTTCCCTTAATCACTCCTTATCAAACTACAGCCTGGTTTATTGGCATGTCTATCAGTGGTGATTTGGTAACCTGTCTTGCCTGCCAGAATGTGAGTCGACAACATCAGACATTGCTATGTACCTTAGGGGAGCCAGATGTGGCAACGACTAGATTCATGGGAAAATGCCAGGTATGACTCCATGACAACCTCTCAGTTACTAGGGTGGGAGCACAGGCATTATATCTCCAGTGTAAGGAGGGGAGACCCACATAACTCTGTGTAAAGGGAGTCAACCTGCGGTTTATACTTAATTTCCTAAGTCTAGTTTTTTGTGTTGAGAGAGCTCCAGTGATTAGAAGCAAGGAAGCACAAGACTATGGGTGAATATGTACAAACTATCAGACAGAGAAGAAACCTTTAAAAAGCTCAACATTTTGCTCAATGTCTTCTTCATCTTTACATGTAAAGACAGTATGTGCCATGAGCCTTTTCTCCACATGGGTGAGAATCCTGTAATGGTGCCCATCCCTCACATTCTTTGATAGGCATGTACTGTGTTTCTCAAGCTGATGTGTCATAATGGAACCTGCAAGGCTGGAAGCCCTGGTGGCAGGGATCAGCACACAAGAGGTCTTCAAAAAGTTCATGGAAAATGGAATTAAAGTTGAATTTTATTTTAGTCCATAAACATTTTGAAATCCATTGTTCTATTATAAGATACATTTTCCATGAATGTTTTAAAGACCCATTGTGTGCCTGTCAGTGCTGTAAAAGTCAGTATACAGAACCCAAAGTTAGGTCAGTCAAGTCATACATGAAATGATGGAGTGTTAACCAATTATCAGAGTAAGCTAACCCTAAGACAGAATTTTGTTTTTATGGCTCATATATAATGGCATAGAGAGTGTCTTAGTTCATTAGATGTTATTATAGAAGATTAACACAGACTCGGTGATTAATTATGGAATAAGCAGGAATTAATTTGGCTCATAGTTCTAGAAGTTGGCAAGTCCAAGATGGAGGGCCCACATTTGGAGAAACTAAGCTTCTTGTTTATTCATCTCATAAAGAAAGGCTGAAGTGCAAGAGAAAGAGAGAGAGAGAACAAGAGGGGACTGAAATTGCCCTTTTAAAACAATGGTAAGGGACCAGCAGTTAGTGTAATGGCTATGTCGCTGGACTCCCACGTAGTCGACTGCGGACCCGGTGGCTTAAATCTCACACCAGGCGCGTGTGGGTGCGTGCCCAACATCCTGAGAGGAGAATGGAAGAGAAGGGATTGTGGCGTGTCCATCCCCCTGGGGGGTGATTTCTCGCTTTCTCTCTCTCTGTCTCTCCCTGTCTGTCTGGCGAGCGCACACACCCTATAGCGAAAACTTCTCCCCCCTCCCACAAAAAGGATTGTGCACACATGAGAATGAAAGAAAGAGAGAGACAATCTCCACAAGGCTAATGATGTCACAATCCCTTCTTCTAATCATGTGACCTGTTGGATCTTAGACACTCACATATGTACACAGTATGTTTCAGGCTGACTGGCCAGGGATTTGAACTATGCTTACATGGCTTCTCTTGAACGTGCATTACCACAGTCCCATGGAAATGGCCTTAAATCAATCCACTTCTGTGATGATGGCGTTAATCCATTCAGGAGGGTAGTGCCACCATGTCCCAAACACTCCCCAACACCACTCCACTGGGGATCAAGTTTCCAACAGATGAAATTTGGGAGAATATTAAAATTAAAATGATGGTCTAATATAAATACAGTTATAGAACAATGGATCTCAGTTCTTAGAAGAAGAAAACACATTTAACCAAGTCAACCAAATTTCTCCATGAGAAGGTACCTCATATGAATTTTTCTGATTTCTTAATGTGGAAACCTGTCTATGCCTAAATTCTCATGAGAATGACTGAGGGAGAGGGACTTTTAGCTATAAACTTCATCTTCAATGAGCAGTTCCCCTTAGAACTAGATTGCTGTTATTAATGACAATGATTTTTGTTTACAACACAGTGTTAGACTGTAATTATTTCCTGGTATGAATTGCTTACTCACTTTTCCCCTCAATTAGTTGGCCTATTGTTTCTAGCATTTTTTTGTTGTTGTTGCTCAATATTCTGGATAAATAGCTTGTTTGTGGATAGAACTGTTCTTCAGCAGTTCTGATAGATTTTTTTTCTTTCTCTTATAAATTGCTCAATAAAATTCAAGAGCATAAAAAGTGTACCAGAGGTCATTAAATGTAATATTTTCTCAAACTATATTTGATTGCCTAGCAGTTCACATTAAAATATAAGTTCTTATATTAGCAAGCTTGCTTGCTTGCTGTTTTAAAAGACAAGTAAGGGTATGCTCAAAGGTTCAAAACATCAAAAATGGAATCCGTTAGTAGAAATATGTGAGGGTACAGACCCCATAGTCTTCCTAAAAAAATTACTGGCCTCTTCTCCAAAATGAGGACAAATATCATTTTGAAGTAACTTTTTCTCACTTATACATGCATATTCAAAGGGAAAAATACATATAAGAAAAGCTGTTAAAATAAGCCCAGAAATGCCTATGTCTTACCAACTGAGCTATAAAGCAATCAATGAGTTTTTCTTAATTTACCCGTTGTTTTACCCATTTTTTTGCCAGTCATTGATTCTTTCTCAAGAAGAGATATCCAAGTTTATGAGCAGATGCTATCAAACAATGTAAGACTGTGCAAATTAGAACTATGCTCAGTGTTTTAAATCCAACTTGCTAGAGTAGGACAGGAGGTAGCAGTGAACAAAAGTCTTCAGAGATGAAAAACACCACGAAAGGTAGGTGGAATTTCTTACATGAAGAGAAAGAAAGGCATGTCAGGATAGCAGGAACGTATGCATGAATCTGTATTATCCACTTCTGACCGATGGCACTGCCATAGTTAAATCATAGCTCCATTACTTTCTCCTTGTTCTTACTTCAAGTCCTCCTTGAGCTGGATGAGTGAACAGGTTTCTATTTGCTGAATTCATTCTATGTAGTAATAAAATAATCTTGATCCTTAATGTGAATTTTTAAAAAAGAAATTGATTTTTAGCTTCAGAAATCTCGATTAATTGAGACCACTTACAACTGCCTGGCAGTCTGCAGTTTTAAAAATCCTTTGGTGAAAATGTGCAGGAACATTGAAAGATGGCAATGCCACCACTCCTCCATCTCAGGGCATAATCTTTCTCCTTGACCCACCTACCCAATTCTACAACTTGTCAAAATCAATTAATACGTGCTGGAATCTTTCACTAACACAAAAGGAAAAAAAAATAATACTCAAACAGCAAATGAAACGCAACACCATTGAAACCTGAAGCCCAAGATCAAGCCAATAAATCATGAAAACAAACAATAAACACACAAACAAGCAAACAAAGATAAATCAATGCAGATTGTGAAATGGAGGTGTTCCTCACCAGTTTGTTTTTCACCAGTTTGTTTTTATTTGTTTGTTTGTTTGTTTTTAGTTACCAGTGAAAATGGAGCTAATGTTGGAAATAAGGTGACCATGGCTTTGTGCATGATAGATTGTAGAGCTTACAAACTCTCAAACATTTGTTACCATTAATTCATGCAAATGGACTGTCATTCATTTAAGAAAATATTTATGAACATTTACTATGCATTAGATAATGTACTTTATGTATCTAGAATATAATAAAATATCAGATTGAGTCTCCATATAACAGGAAGATATAAGCCAATAGGCAAAGAACACAGAGAAATCATAAAGAAAAAGTGATATTATGGCTTATAAGGGGTTAATGACAGTACGAGTCATAAAGAGTTCAGGATGTTCAAAGGAGTAAGATATCATTAAAATGTAAGGAAAACATGAGAACAAAGCCAGAAAAGTTTATCTCATATTAGGATGTATCATAAGCAGAAGCAAAGAAGCCTAAAACATAAATGTATTTAGGAGCTGCTAATGGTCAGAATACCTGGATTCTGTAAAAGCTCAAATCTGAGAAAATCAGGTAGAGACAGATTATTATATACCTAGGAATCCAGTTGTTATAAGAAACATTTTAGAGGATTTTTTTTTTTGTCAAAGAGAATTAATGGATGAGTTATTTTTTTTTTTTTTTGTCAAAGACAATTAATGGATGAGTACTAGTGAATCAAAGAGATGATAGCAAACCTAATAGAGTTTAGGCTGGAGGAATGTTAAAAACAGAAATACATAGGCAAGCCAGAGTGAGTTGGTGATGCTGAAGTCACATGTGATGGTTCCAAGTTTGTGTCCCAGGGTTTCCCTGAACATAATGGTCATGTACACATGTGTGCATGATCCAGGCTGGCTGAGATTAAGGACAGGACAGTGGTAAGGAAGACCTTGTCAAGGGTGCTGTCTCCTTGTTTCTGTTTCTCTGTCTTCCTCATAAAATAAATGAACAAAAATGAACTAAAATGAAAAAAAAAAACGAGAAAGCAAAAGCACCTTTTCTACTCTCCTCTCTTTTCCTAGCCTCCTAGTTGCTTTGGATGCATTAGCATGTTGTAAAAACAGCAGATTTATATTTATTAATATATCTATCTGTCTTTCTGTATACTCATTCATCTTGTTACTGTTATGTTTTTTTAGAAAGCATGTATGTGTGTATATATGTATATATATATACATATATATGTGTATATATACATATACTTTTTGCAGTTTACTATAGGGTACAAGCACTCAGTGAAGAGAGACAGAGAAAGAGTGGGGGGGGGTGAGATATCATCCCCCAGAGGATATGGCCATGCCACAGTCCTGTCTCATCCATTCTCCTCTTGGGACTCTGGGCACGCACCCACATGCTGCCAGCATGTTTCCGAACCTCCCAATATGGGACTCAAACCTTGCAGTTTGTCATGTGAGATCCAGCCACCTAACTACCATGCCACTTACTGGCCCAGTCCTTGATATTTTTTAGGCAATAGTAATTTTCTAATAAGAATACTTTACCTCAGGGACTTCTGCATCTGTGCAGAAGTAGAAGGAACCTAAGTGAGCCTCATATAGGAAACAACAAAAAACAATCAAGATAGATGCAAAAGCTGTTTAGGAGTCATTGGATAACAGACAATGAAGGATAATAATCCCTGAGAGACTGTAAACAAAAGAGAAAAGCCCTACAATTGCCCTCTTTTATAGCCTTAAGGGAGTTTTCAGATAATGACACCAGAGAGAGGAAAATTAGGTAGAGGGAGGAAAATAAGGTAGATCTCAGAAAACAATCCCTGAGTTATACAGGTATATGATAGGTGTAGGTCTTTTAGGATATCCAGGGAGCTAGAAGTTATAGGAGTGCCAAAATATTAAAAAATAAAAATAAAAAATGCAAAGAGAAACTCTATCTTTAAATATTTAGCATAGCATTGACAACAAGCACCCATGAGGGCAAAGGAATATGACTTCCAAAAGAATTAGAGAGCCTGAGACCAGTAGTTGGAGTAATGGCTTTGTTGCTGGACTCCCATGTAGTTAACTGTGGTTCGAGTCCTGGACCGGTGACTTAAACTCATGCCGGGTGCATGTGTGTGCGTGCCCAAGATCTCAAGTGGAGAATGGAGGAGAAGGGATTGCAGCATGGCCATCCCCTCTGGCGGGGGGTGACTTCTTGCTTTCTATCTCTCTGTCTCTCTCTGTCTTTCTGGAGAGCATACACACCCTATTGCAAAATCCTCTCCAAAAAAAAAAAGAAGAGAAAAAGTACAAAATAATTAGAAAGCCTGACGTACAAGACAGGGAATAGTGTACTTCCACCAGCTAGACTGGAAAAAAAAAATCACAATTCAAGGAATATTGGGGCAACACTTTAAAAGACTTGCCTTAATGGTGGGAATAATTAGGTCTATATGAAACACTGCTTTACATCCCCTAACAAATCACAGAGGAAAGTCCGAAAAGAAAAACTATTTTAAAGTAATATAACTGTTTCCCACAGCAAAGTTCAAGTATATTTATAAAAATATAAAAGTATGCAACACTTAATAAGATAAAATTTGTAGTATTTAGTAGGCAATCAAAAAAAGCCTGTGTGGTATCAGCAGATGGCATAATGGTTACTTTGCTGGACTCCCACATAGTTGACTATGGTTCAAGTCCTGGATCCAGTGACTTAAACTCATGCTGGGCACCTGTGTGTGTGTGCCTAAAATCCTGAGAGGAGAATGGAGGAGAAGGGATTGCAGTGTGGCCATCCCCCCTGGTGGGGGCAGATATTTCTCGCTTTCCGTCTCTCTGTCTTTTTGACAAGTGCACACATCCTATAACAAAAAAACTCTCTTAAAAACAATTAATTTAAAAAGCCAGCATTTGGGCCAGAGCATGGCATCTTGGTTAAAGAGCTGGACTCCCATATTTACAATGGCAGTTTGAGTCCTGGACCCCGTGGCCTGAAAATCACACTTGGAGCATGTGTGTGTGTTTGTGTGTGTGTGTGTGTGTTTGTGTGTGTGTCCCAAATCCCAAGAGGATAATGGAAGAAAAGGGATTGAGGTGTGGCCAACAACCCTGGTGGATGAGTTCTCACTCCCCCTACCCCCCAACTCTTTCTACAGTAAGCATGTTCTATCAAAGAGAAAAACTTTAAAAAAAAAAAAAAAGGAGCTAGCATTCAAAGAATAATGAAAATAGGTCAGATGATGAGGACAAAAGTCAATCAACTAAAATCAGCCCCAAACTGATACAGATTTAAAAAGTAGCAGAAAAGATTAAGAGAATTACCTTTAAAAGCTAATTTAAAACATTGAAAATGCCCTGAATTAAACTTATAGGAATAAAAACTTCAGTATCTGAAATAAAAATTTACTCATGGTTCTTGTGGCATATTATGCAAAAGAGAGGAAACATTTACTGAATTTGAAGATGAAACAATGGAAAATATTAAAAATAAATCATAGAAAATTATAATCTAACAAATGCAGTGAGCTATGAGCATATCTGAGGTGCA
This sequence comes from Tupaia belangeri chinensis, assembly GCF_000334495.1. NCBI lineage: Eukaryota > Metazoa > Chordata > Mammalia > Scandentia > Tupaiidae > Tupaia > Tupaia belangeri. Next base: position 363,875 of record NW_006160212.1, read on the forward strand.
ATTATCTTCCCCCCTTTAGAGCGAACAGAAAAATAAACTTTAAAACAATGAATAAAAATGTTCAGATCTGGAAAAAAAAATTAAGAGGCTTTGCCTTAAGGTACATATGCTCACTGGGGAGAGAAAGAGAGAGAGAGAGAGAGAGAGAGAGAGTGAGAAATCACTCTCTAGGGAAAATAGTCACACTGCACTCTCTTCTCCTCCATTCTGCTTCCAGGATATTGGGCACATACACACAGATGTACAGTGTGAGTTTTAAGTCACCAGGTCCAGTACTCTAACCATGGTCAGCTATGTGAGAGTCCAGCAAAGTAAACACTATGCCATCTGCTGGTCCCTGAAAAAAAATATTAACACATAGATTTAAGAAACTCAATAAATCCCCAGCAAAATTGACACAAAGATGTAGGTCTTAGGATACAAAGCAGCAGATATATAAGACAAACAATCAAGAGAAGGTCAGTGGAGTTGGTACACTTAAAGACAGATGGAAGAAGATAAAAGAGATAAGGCACAATTTACCAGCAACAGAAACGGGAGTTGTGACATCACTACAGAGTACTAAGGAGTAATAATAAAAATAATAAGTGTGCTTTTGGCCTATTGATTCAATAACCTAGTTGTAATTTACAAAAACTTAAGTATAAAATAATACCAATTAGAATCAAATTCATCAAATGTTGATGCCAATACTACCTTGATATGATAATCATATGTAGACTTTGCAAAAAAGAAACTGAAAAACAATATGCTTTATGTGCAGATATAAAAGCATTAACAATACTAGGTTTTCTATGCAAAAATCCATTATGGCTTTTCTGACAAACCAATATTTGAGCAATTTGAATCCAACAGTATATAAAAATGATAGGATATTCTGATTAGGTGACAATTATCCCAGCAAAGTGGATTTGTTTTATCATTGGAAAGACCAATAAATGCAACTAGGTATAAGTAATCTTAAAAAAAAAAAAAAATCACATGCTCAGGGTCAGTAGGTAGTGTAATGGCTACGGCTAACCACAGTTTGAGTTCTGGATCCAGTGGTTTGAAAATCACCCTGGGAAGATTTGTGCATTGCAAAATCCCTGGAAGCAAACGGAAGAGAAGGGATTGTAGCATGGTCAACCCTGGAGTGGGGGGAGCTGGGTGATTTCTCATTTTCTCTTACTTTCTCTGTTTCTCTACTCATGCTCACCTGTCCTATGGCAAAAACCATAGGACATATGCTTATCTCAATAGATCAGAAAAAAAATTATTTGGCAACATCTAATGTCTACTCTTTACTAAACTCCTAAGCAAACTAAAAATAGAAGGGAATTTTCTCAACCCGATAAAGAACATCTGTCAAAAAAACCTGGAGCTAACATCATACATAATGGTAAAAATTTAATCCTTTCTTCCTAACATAAGGAACAAGAAAAATGTGTCACTTCTATTCAACATTAAACTAGAGGTTCTGACCTGTGCAATCAGGCAAGAAAAAGAAATTAACAGCATCTACATTGGAAAGGGAGATGTTGACCTGATCATCTATGTAGAAAATCTGATGGAATCCACAAAAATGCTACAGGTACTAATAAGTCAGGTTGGAAAGAATGCAGGATACAGAATTATTAAAAAAAAAGTCTATGTATCAGCAATAAATAATCAGACATTTGAATTAAAAATACCATTTACAAGAAATCAAAAATACTAAATTTTTAGGAATTAATCTGAAAATGGATGAGAAAGATGTACAGGCTTGAAACTAAAAAAATATTATGGTTGAGATAAAGAATTAATTAAGTGAAGAGATAAACCATTTTCACAGTTAAGAGTCACTGTTGTTAAGATATTAATTCCTCCTAAATGATAAGCTGATTCTAAGCTTTATAAAGAAAAACAACAGAATACCTTCAGCACCTTTGGAAAAGGCTATTAGATAAGTAGATTCAAAACATATAATTTTTAAGTATTACTGTAAAGCTATAGTAATCAAAACACCATGTATGGTAACAGAATAAATAAAGACAGATAAATTGATAAATGAAACAAAATAGAGTGAAAAATAAACTCACCTAAATGTATACATATAACTAATTTTGACAAACTTATAAAGACAAACTTGTGAAGATTGGTCAGCCTTTTCAATACATATTGCAAGAATAACTAGAGATCCAAATACATAAGCAATGAACTTCAGGCTGCATCTCACACCATATGCAAATATTAACTGAAAATAGATTGTAAATTTAAGTGTAAACCCCAGAACTATTAAACTTCTGGTTAAAAAAGAAAAAAAAAATTGTAATTGAAGGCTAGAAATTTTTTTCTTGTTGTAAGGCATGTGCATTCACCAGAGAGATAGAGATAAAGAGAGAAAGCAATAAATCAACTCCCAGAGGGGACAGCCATACCACAATCCCTTCTCTTCCATTTTCTTCTCAGAATTTTGGGTGTGTGTGCGCACATGTAACTGGTAATAGTTTCATGCTGCAAGTCTGGGACTCGAACCACGGTCAACCATGTGGAATTCTAGTGACATAAACATTAAGTAATCTGCTGGTCCCTAGAAAAATATTTTTTATATAGGACACAAACCAAAGCATGAACCCTAAAAGAAGAAAGAAAACAAGCAAATTGAACTTCATCAAAATTAGAACCCATACTTCAAAAAACACTGTTAAAAGAATGAAAAAACAAGCTACCAAGAAGGAATAAATATTTATAAATTCTATTTCTGAATGATCAATTAGATCCAGAACTCCATAATTTAATAATAAGAATACCAATAATTCAATAAAAAAAGGGAAAATGCTTAAACATACTATTTACAAAAAAAAATGATGGCAAATGAGTATGTAAAGAGATGTTCAATGTCATGCATCCTTAGTAGAATAAAATGTAAAACTCTAGTGAGGTAATACCTCATACGTGTAGAATATTAAAAATTAAAAACATTAACCATGCTTGTTTTTTGTAAGCATTTGCAGAAAGTCAGTGCTCAAATACTGGTGGTGAGATGCAAACCATTACAAGTTTTCCTGAAAACAGTTCAGCAGTTTCTTAAAAAGTTAAACATATCTATTACATAACTTGGCCAATCTAATCCTAGATGTTTACTTAAGAAAAGAAGCTTATGCATTTACTTGGATACAAATATTTATACACAAATGTTCATAATAATTTCATGTATAATAGCAAAAAACTGGAAACAAGCCACATGTTTAACAGGATGAATTTTAAAAATGTAGAATATATAGAATACTTTTAAGCAATACAATTAAATGAACTAAAAATGAATGAACACAAAACAAAGTGGAAAATCTCGTAGTTATTTTGTTGAGTAGAAGAAGTCAAACACAGGAGTACATATGTGTGATTCCATTTATATAAAACTCAAGAAGACGGGAACTAATGTATAATGACAAAAAGCAGGTGAGTGATTGCTTGTGGAGATGATTGGTGGGATACACAGGAAGCAGGAATTATAAATGGGCACAGTACTTTTTGACAGGATGAATATGTTCATATCTTGATTGGGTTGATGGTTTCAGGAATATATATGTCAAAACTTTTCAAATTATACATTTTAAAAATATATAGTATGTGAATGAGATTTACAAAAATTTTTCAAACAATGCTTTAATGCTGCATTAAACTTAATTATTCAAAAGATATTTTATCTCATCTAATAATGAATCTTGGATAATATTTAGAATAGTTACTATTACTCAGCCTTTTCAAGATCGGTCTACATATTCCATCAGTGATAGGCAGAGAAAAATGCTCACATTCTCATTTCCTTTGTGTTTCCACAAATCCCCACGCTGATTTGGAGCTAATGTCCGTTCAGAAAAGAAACATGTCCAGTGAGCTGATGTTACTGGTCATTTCTCTCACCCATCTTCCCATATATTTTGGAAAAACTGGTTAGCTAAATAGAAACTGTGAGTAGTATATTCTATCTAACTTTCACAGTATTTATCTTTTGCTGTTGCAAATTTTTTTATAATTTGCATTTAGTAGTTGTAAATAGAAAGAGCATCTGTCTTGAGTTTCCTCAGACTTCCCAGACCTTTAAGCTGATAACACTCATCATTACTCCTCATTGTACAATTAATTTTCTATTTTTCCTGACATTTCCTATATTGTCCCTTTTATAGTTATGGAACTTTTTTGCTTATTTTGTTTTTTAGTGTCTTACATCATTAACTCACTTTTACATTCCTTGAGAATAAAGACAATAGACATCATGCTTTACTTCCTTGTAAAATGCTTCAATGTACTTAAATATTATATTTTACTTTTAATATATAGGCATATAATTTTTCTTGACATGGTAATTTGTTTCTTCAGTTTCTGTCCAGATATTTCATGAACACTTTTCATAGGGTTTTGCCTTCTCTTGCCTCATACCCTCCTTCTGAATTCTCTAGCTGCTATTTATTCATCACATGGAAATAATTAATATTTTCAGTCGCATGTTTAATTTTTATCTCACACCCAAATTAAAAATTATAAAGAAACTCACAAAAGTAAGACAGAGATAAATTAATTTCCTGGAATAAGGCTAAATTAATTTCTATTAGAAGGAGATATAAATATATTGGTAAATTCTTTTAACTGAAAGAATTGGAAAGTACTAAAGTATTGGAAATTAAGTTGTAGAGATTGATGTAAAATAAATAATAATTAAAAAAACTCTGAAACTCTTTTCCACAAAAATATGGCAATTGCAAAATATCTGAGAATGGGTAATTTATAAACAACAGAAAATTCTTTCTTGTGGTTCTGGAGGTGGGAAGTCCAAAATCTAGACACTAGCAGGTTTAGTGTCTGGTAAGGACTGCTATCTGCTTTCAAGATGATGCCTCTTGCTGCATCCATTCTTGGTAGAAAGGGTGAACTTTTCTCTCACAACTTTTTTTTTTCTTTTTTTGGAGAGGTTTTTGCTATAGGGCACATGCACTTACCAGACACAGAGAGAGACAGAGAGATAGAAAGCGAGAAATCCCCAGGGGGGATGGCTACGTCGCAATTCCTTCTCCTCCGTTCTCCTCTCGGGATCTTGGGCACACACACACACACGCCCGGTGTGAGTTTAAGCCACTGGGTCTGGGACTTGAACCATGGTTGACTACGTGGGACTCCAGCGACATAGCCATTACACTAACTGCTGGTCCCCTCTCACAACTTTTTTATGAATGTTAATTCTATTCATAAGAGCTCTGCCATCTACCATCTACAGACCTCAATTCTTATTGGTATCACATTAGCAATATTTAATACATGAGTTTTGGGGAGACTACTAAATAACTTTATTTTTATTAGTGAATTAAGAACTTCCATAATTATTTATTGTGGGATAATGACAGCTATTATTGGGACCAGCAGTTTGCATAATGGCTATGTCATTGGACTCCCATGTAGTTGACCACAGTTTGAGTCCTAGACCTCGTGGCTTAAACTCATACTGGGTGCATGTGTATGCCTTCCCAAGATCCTGACAGGAGAACAGAGAAGAAGGGATTGCAGCATGGCCATCCCCCCTGGGGATTTCTTGCTTTCTGTCTCTGTCTCTCTCTGTCTTTTTGGTGAGCACACATGCCATATACCAAAAACTTCTCCAAAAAAGAGGCTCTTATTCAGGTTAGATTTCAAAAGGGACAATTGGACAATGCACAATAACACAAATAAGTCAGAAATGATTGAGTTTATCAACCGTGTTCATAGACTGAGGCCCAAGAGAAGCAAGCAAAGCCTCTTTCTCATGACATTAAATCCTGGGCCAGCAAAGAGAGCTCTTGTTAGTTTCACCTATTCCTTCATTAATCCTTGCACACTTAGGCACAACTTTGCTTCTCAAGTCTCTTGGTCCAAGTCCTTTAGAGAAACTTCTGTGAAGGAAACACCATGGATTTATCATTTATGAATTATTCATTGTTATCATTATTAGCTCTCATAATTCCAATCATGCTGCTCATGTGGTTAGGTCTTTTTGCTTAAGTCATATAAAACTCAGCTGACAAAACATTAGCAAGCATGCCATGGGGAATTGCTGGCGACTGGTTTGGCTGATTATAGCTGCCTTCTACTTTTAACTCCAGTGATTTTGTATGCCTATAACTTTATAACTTCCAAATACAAAGTTTTCAAAACAGTGAAGTGTCTCGAAGCAGTTAGTTACACTGAATGACTGTTCCTGCTCTAAGAACTTGATATCTGAACAGGGCCAGCTTCGTAGGTAACATCAAAAAACTCTGTTCCATTCACAATCTGTAATGTAGCAGGCACTATGTTGGATGGTTAATGTGCAATAGAACAGTAGACTACTCCTATGGCTGAGATATATCTTCCACTGATACCTTAAATGTCTCTAATAATGACCCATATTTTAAAAAAGTATGCTTACTCTCATAAAAAATACAAATAGCCAACTTAGGGGTTGCAGCCCAGTCTCTGATCTCTTACTACAAATCTGTTCATTAGATTATGCTGTCCATGCCAACTGGAAAGGAAATGTAAGCACCCCTGCTAGGGGTAAGAAAGATTTACAAGCAAGAGATTCAGGAAGTCTGACAGCAAGTCCGATGCTGGCTGCCCTCTGCTTTGTATGCCAGTTTCTAATTCCCCTGAGATTCTTAAAGATTTTGGAGCTGATCTGTCAGGTTACAGGGAGAAGCAAGTTTCTATACAACAGTGTGGGTTTTATCTACCAGTTATTATTTTCTCTGCATGTCAAACATGTGGATGTCAAATACATCCATGACAAACCTCAAGGCATATCCTAAAATGATTATACCCAGAGTACTATTAATTGGGGAAAAATGTTCCCCAGGCCTTTTGTTTTATAAGGCAGAGAAAGAAGATAGTGCCCATTTATAAGGTTCTAAGACTGTTTTTTCCCATTCCGTTGCACAGCAGCCTTATAAAATGAACAGTATTTCATTCTCTATGTATGAAATAAAACAAACTCAGAAAGCTTAACTGTCTTAATTTGCTCATTCATTCATTCTACAGATATCTATTTTGTCTTTACTATGTGCCAGGAATTGTTACATTTACTGTGAATATACATGGCTGATGGAATAAGAACAACTTTGTAACTTCCAAATACAAAGTTTTTGAAACAATGAGGTATCTCAAAACAGTTGCACTCAAAAGACTGTTCCCACTCTAAGAACTTGATGTCTGAACAGGGCCAGCATTATGGGTAGCAACAATAACAAAAACAACAACTAAATCTTCTGTCGTAAGGATATTACAACATTATACAGAAAGTAACCAAATAGTCACTGGCAGACATGCTTTGAACCCAGTTCTGGCACTCATTTTCCCCTCATTAAACGTGGTTATCAGCCCTCAAAGGAAAAGAAAGTTTTGAGGTCTATAATGGTCAAGAGGCAAGATGAGGAACTACGACCTCTGTTTTCTCGAACACTGCAGGAATTCTCTTTCAGTCTGGAGGGGAGATTCAAAGTTCACGCTCACTCACAATGTCCTTAAACGAAGAGGGATGCAAGGTTGAAAAGCATGTGTTGAGATAACCCATGTCTGGCAGTTTCTTGGGATGACACAGCGACTTGTTTGTTAGTAATGGCTGGTATAGCCAATCTTAAGAGTGCCCATCCTTGTCCTTCCTTATGGCTGACTTTTCCCAGGGACTGGATTTTTCTCTATTTCTGAGCAACAGCACTGTCTGCCAGACTGTATTGCTGCCACATACGAGAAATGGGAGACTGCATCCTGCTGTGATATGAGGCTTTCTTGAGGGTCTTCCAAAGCCCAGATTACCTCTAAATTTGGGTGAAGCAGAGCTGGAGTTGCCAGGAAATCAGGGTGGGTTTGGAGTCTTAGAATTAAGTATTGGTGAGCCTGTTGGCTGGACGTACAGACACAGGTGTGACAAGGAGATACCACTTAACCCCAGTCAAAATGGCTAAGTTGGAAAATAAAACGAAGAATTATAAGGGCTGATGAGGTTGTGGTGAAAAGGGAACTCTCCTATACTGTTGGTGGAAATGTAAATTAGTACAGACACCATGGAGAACATATGGAGGTTCCTCAAATATCTACAAATAGAGCCATCATACAATCCAGAAATTCCACTCCTGGATATCTTCCCAAAGGATAGGAACTCACACACACACCTACACACACACACACACACACACACACACACACTTGCATACACAACCCCAGGTGGAGTGGGGAATTAGTCAGCGGAGGCCCGACAAAGTGCTTCCTACACATGCTGTTCTGTCAGGCGGCACAGCTTCTCAGGCTTCAGAGGTAATTACATGGATTTTCTGTCTTGTACTTGCAAAAACACAGCCCAGCACTGAGCTGCCGCTGCTGGCTCGTCGCTGACAACGCCTTTGGCTCTGGCAGGCAGCAGGCTGCAGGAGAATGTTTACACGCTCTCTTTTAAGAATTCAAACCCCAAGAAGACATAGGAGGTACCAGTGGAAGGCAGAGGGGTGAGAGTTTACAGAGGAGAACGATGTAGAGAAGATTCTCTTGGACAATCAAGAAAAACATTCCAGAGGAATAGAAGGTTCACAAAAATGGGAAATAGGAACAGAGAAGGCTACAATAATACTTGTATTCATGAGTTTTATTTTCTTTTCCTTCATCCATCAGCGTAATTACTTGGCCAGTAATTCCCATTTTGCTTTCAATCGACCCATCAATCAATCAACAGTTATTAGACCCTGCATGCCCCAAATTCTAGGCTGGACAATCTGTGTTTATGTAGTTTTGGGGTAAAAATATAAACCACAGTCTCTGCACATAAAGAAGATGATGCAGGTGAGAAGACAATTACTATTCTACAAAACCTGAAGCAATAAGGTAGTCAGTAATTTGTGCCTAGTTGAGTATGGAACACAGACATTGACATTAAGCTTCTATCCACTGGTTGGAAGTTTGGGACTCTTCTTTCTTCTAGTCTTTGTTTAAATGGGGATTAGAATGAAGAAATAAAATTTAGAAATAGGAATAAACAGAAGACTGTTTATTCTGCTGAGGTACTTTACCTTTGAGTAATGCTATTTGGACCAGGACCTGAGTGAGAATCTCCTAACTAGTTTCAACATTCCATATGAAGCTCAGGTGCATATTGCATGGGATGAAGTCTGTTAGATGTGGGATGCATATGCTGTGTGAGCAGAAAACTCCAGCAGCAAGCTCGTCTTCAGGCTGCAGAGAGTTTCCTGGCTGTTGTATTGGGCCAGGTGATTGTTATCCATGTTAATCCTGCATGAGTTTCCAAATTTTCTATTTCAGTTGATTAAGTTTGTAAGCTTATAAATGTTTTTCCTGATACCCAGAATTCTGACTCAAACCCATGGTACCTTTGGTGTTATTTTAACATACAGAATTAGAAAATGACCCAAAATAAAGGATGCCTTTATGATTTTGCTCTTAATCAGCTCTTTGACCTTGAACAAGTCACTTCACTTCTCGGGACTGCTATTATATCCTCAAATTGTTTGAACAATTTTAGGCCCACTCCAGTTGCTTGAATGTGGCTAGTGGTTGTTTCCAGTATCTCCCTGCCAGTCAGTCTCCTCCATTTCCATGTTCATGCCCCTCTTTGGCCTTCACTTAAGCTATTCTTTCCTACTGCTTCTTATTCCTCCTGTCTATCAAATACTGGACATGTTCCCAGGCCCGACTCAAGAACCAGTGCTTATCACAATCCTGAAAGATGCAATCCCAATTGTCATAATCCTCAAAGATCAACCTCCGTAAAATCTAAAATATCTAAAGGCTAAAATTTCAAAAGATCAAAATCTTGAACATTAATTCTGAAAAAAATAATTTAAAAATTCTTTAAAAATTTTTATTTGTATTTAAAAGGGAATTTATTTAAGAAATGGATAAAATTACAACTGAAGTTTTCATTGTCCACTCTCTGCATAAAATAGGCAACAATAACATACATATTTTTGCAAACACTCAGGTGTACTAAGGACAGACATTCAGGCATAACAGTTACATGTGGACAAGATATATTCATAAAGAAATAAGTCAGAAATCAAAATATATAAATGCATGTCACTATGGTTGGCAATTCCATGCACCCAGGTCTATAATTGCAGTCATCTGAGATACCGTGACAGACAGTCTATGACTTTTGATGAGCTGGATCAAAAAATCACAGTGAGGCACTATTGTATAAGCAGTGGTCCAAAGAGCCACGATGTGGAAAAATTGTAGCTTTCACGAATGCAGATGTACAAAAAAGATCTCCCTCCATTTGTTGAGAGTTTCAATGATTTCCTGTACTAGCACAAAGCTGACCCTCAAAGTGAACATTGTGATAATGCACTTTTATAGGTCAAATTTATAAAAAAAAAAAATTAAAAATGGCATAAAAGAAATTAGAACTCTAAATGATTTTACACAGTTTATAACTTCAGTATTAGCAATTATGCAAAGATGCAACACATAGCATAGAGGGTTGTAAAAATTAATACCTAAAATTTAAAATAGTGAGAGAAAAACTAACAAAAGAAAAGAGAAAAAAAAGGAAGAAAATGTTCTATCAGCGGTAAACAAGTTCTTACCACGTTGAAAGTATTTAAGAGAGTCTCTCAGGTTCAAACAAGAAAAGAAGTACAGGAGTTTTCAAGTGGACATAGCACATGCCAAAGTTTGCAAAGAGAAAAGGATGCCCTTTGGGTGTCACAGTCACTCACTGGAGTCCCATTGGTACTACTGTTGAAGTTACCTGAAATAGACCTACAATATTAAATGATCTTCTCAAAGAATTTGTAGATGTGCTTGCTAGTTGCAATAGCAGTGTTCTAAGAAATTGTGGTGTTTCAGACTTTCTGTCTCTCTGACTCTCTTTGCTTTTAAGCTTATTTCTTTCTTTTATGGGGATGCACGTGAACATGGTCACTCACTGGAAAGAGAAAGAAACAGCACCTCCAATGTTTCCTTGATGCCACAATCCACCCAAAGCTTCAGCCAGCCGCGGATTGTGGGTATACATCTGGGATGCAAATATGCTTGGACTATTCAAGGGGGTCTTCTGAAGGAAACCCAGAATCTTCTCTCGTGGGTCAGTCTTGAAGAGCATGGGGTTTTACTGCCATCTGCCATCCAGACTCTTGTTTCTCACTTTCTGTGAGAATTGCTATAGGTCAATTTGGTACCTAAAACACACAAATTTATATCTCTTCTTTCTTAAAACCACATTAAAATAACAACTCTATAAAACAAAACAAAACAAAACAAAAAACACAGTAAGCCCACAAACACAAAGGAAACTAGATAGGAGGAAACCTCAGGCCAAAGTGTAAACAAATGTTTGAGCAAATCGATAGATGGGTAATAACTGATTTAACAAACTGAAAATAGTGAAAAAGAATTACCTGTATAGGGGAAAAAATATCGAAAAACTATAATTCACTCTGAAAAAAATAGAAATCAAACCTTCAAAGTTGGAAATTTAAGGTGAGTTTTAAAATTGAGTGAAATGTTTGAAATTAAAATGTGCCTAGTTAGAGACTATGTTTCCATTTCCAAGCCCATACTATCAAGAGGTTTCTCCTCCACCCAAAAGAAGAAGGTTTATCCTGGAAAGAGAATATATAACAATTCACTTGATTCAGATATGCCAGGCAGAGCTGAGGGATGGAGTGAGATGCCATGCTGAAAATGAAAGTATTAAAAAAAAAAAAAAAAAAAAAAAGCCCACAGGGAAAGTGGGATGTCTCACTTCTACATCTGTCTTCCTTAACAAACTTTCAAAATTCTGAAAAGAAGGATTACTGCCAGTAAGCAGAAGACTGGAGAACTACTCTGTAATAAAATTCTCCAGTCCAAGAGAAAAGATGGACAGATACTGAGAAAGATAAAGAAAATGGAGACGGCCCACTCTCTCTCATACTGGAGTGTGGTAAAGCACACAATCCAGTCAGCCCTGCCCACAGTATGCAGTTTCTGATCAATTTATTTGGGCCGCTAGTCAAAGTTCAACATCTATTTGTTTTACTTTGCCTTTCAGTAAAATCAATTACACAAGATACAAGGAAAACAATCAAGTAAAGTGATAAACTAAGTGAAATAGAAACAAAACAGGAATCAGAAGAAAACTGGAATAGAATATAATAGAGTGCTTCAGAGAGCATCATTTGCTCATTCATTCCACAAATACTCATTAAGCAGGAAAATAAAGCATCTATGGCACCTACTGTCCTAGGTGTTTGGAATATGTTGTTAAATGGCCCTTGCCTTTGGAACTTATTGTGAGTAAGAGACAATTTTATACCCATAAAGACAGAATAAAATGTTATAAGCAGTCACATCTAATAAATAAGCAAGAAGTTTTGAAAATATTTAAGTTATTGCATAATAAAAATGAATAGTGGAGCTATTAAGTAATTTTCTTAATTAAAATTAAGAAAATCACGGAACCAGAAGATAGCAGAATAGTTATGTTCTGAACCCCCAGGTAGTCAACCACAGTTTGAATCCCAGTCCTGGTGACTTAAAACTTACACCAGGTGCATGTGCGTGCATGCCCAAAATACAAAGAGGAGAATGGAGGAGAAGGGATTGTGGTGTGGCCACCCCCACCCCCAGGGGATTATTTCTTACTTTCTGTCTCTCTGGTGAGAACATGCATCCTATAGCAAAACTCCCCCCCCCAAAAAAAAAAAAAAAAAAAAAATTTCTTTAAAAAAGAGCCAAAGCCCCCAAAAAAAAAAAAAAAGAAAATTTTTTTGATATAGAGCCAAATTATAAAAATACAAAATAGTAAAGAACATATAAGATAACCAGACAGTCAAACCAGAAAGTCCAGTACTTAACAGGGAACAACACAGAAAAAGAAAAAAGAGAGAATGAAAAATGATTGGCTGGGGAGAATTATGAAAACATGTACCAAATAACAAAATGTAAAGTTCTCTGTTGGGGAAAAACATGTTCTGTAATTTTTGTTTTATATATAAATAAACAAAAATAAATAAATATAAAAAAATAAAGTGAAACATCTCAGAATTGAGAGACATAAATCTCCAGATTAAAAGGACCCAATTAATCCAAGCTAGGACCACTTTAATCTGAATACTAGGGATACTAGTATAAAAAGAAAAACTTCTAATAAGTCTATTCGAATCTCACTCTTTTTAAAATATATTTAATTATTTTTTATACATTAAATCACTGTATGTCATTACAACATGCAAAATGAATTGTTCCAGCATGAATACACTGCCTGTTAGTCCAGTCTAAGATATTATCATAAAGATAATGGTCAAGATTCACTATTTATTTTGTTTCCAAGTGAAATCTATCATATAAAGATAAGAGAAAAGATTAAACAATCAAACACAATGACACATGAAATTAAATAAAGAGAAGGCAAAAATTGGAAGAAAACTTCAACAAAGGGGATAGAACAGTGATCCCATAAGCAGGTCAGAATTTGTCCCATACCACACATTGCAGAACAGGAGCCATGTGATTTCACGCCACCACTGGAATTGGAAAGAAGAACAGGTATGCTTTCAAAAGTCTGAGCGAGAAATATTTTCAGTGGAAGTTTACTCCAGAGCAAGTATTTCCTCAAAACTGGATATCAAATGAAGATTTAAATATGAAAGAGTTCAAGTAATTTAAGTCCCATGTACCATTTTCCAAGAGGCAACTGGATGGAGTAAGTGTCTGGTCAAAATGAAGTAAAGCCAGATGAAGGAAGGGCTGAGGGCCTCAGGTCTGCGTATAGTTTTGTTGTTGTTGTTTTTAAAGGGATTTTTGCTGTGCAGTGCGTGCTCTCTCTGGAGACACACAGACAGAAAGTGAGAACTCATCCACCCAAGAGGGGATGGCCACACTGCAATTCCTTCTCCATTCTCCTCTCCGGATTTTGGGCATGTATGCACACATTCCTGGAACTTGAACTGAGGTCACCTAGGAAGGAGTACAGCAACATAACTACTATGCCATCTGCTGGTCTCCTGAGTGTAGTTTTACTATTATAAATACTTTATGGTGCTGTCAAGCTCATCTTTCAAACAAAATCCCTTGCTCAAATTTCTTTTCTGGTACACTCTTTTTTTAGGATAAAATGTAAACTCATTAACCTGATTTTTAAAAGCTTTGCAATTATGAGTTTATGGTTTATCTCACTCTTCCCATCTCCTGCAGAAATGAGGCTTTGTATAGAACCATTTGTAGCCCTTAAAAATCCTCACGGTTTATTTACTTCCTTGCCTTGTACTTGCTGGTTTACCTGCCTGGGACATTTCTTTTTCCTAAATGCCATCTGTGTATCTTCAAGACAAGTCAAGCACTATCACCCAGGAAGCCTTTTCTCACCCCTGAGTGCAGCTGGTCTGCCGTGGCAGGTACCCCTCCGTTACCTGATCTGTACCTCAGCTGATCTTTACATTTTACTTCTTCCCCAGAGCTGTCATTTCTTGGAAAGTGGGAGTAGTATCTTATTCGTTGACATATCCTCTGTTTGTAGCATTCTAGTTAAAGTTCTAATAATTTCTTATTTAATCTTTAAAATAAGCTTAAGCAGTGGGAACTCAGGACCAGCAGGTGGTGGGGTGGTTAAGGCACTGGACTCCCACATGGCTGACTATGACTTGGTTCCCAGATGAGCAGCTTGGAAATCTCACTGGGTGTATGTGTGTGTGCATGAGCACACCCAAAATCCCAAGAGGTGAATGGAGAAGTGATTATAGCATAGCCATCTGCCCCGGGAAGTGATTTCTCTTTTTCCTGTCTCTTTGTCTTTCTCTGGCAACTGCATGCACCCTATGGCAAAAACTAAAAAAAAAAAAAAAAAAAAAAAAAAAAAAAAAAAACAAAAAAAGAGCATTTGTAT
>NW_006160212.1:379123-452319 GCF_000334495.1 Tupaia belangeri chinensis
AAGAAGAAGAAGAAGAAGAAGAAGAAGAAGAAGAAGAAGAAGAAGAAGAAGAAGAAGAAGAAGAAGAAGAAGAAGAAGAAGAAGAAGAAGAAGAAGAAGAAGAAGAAGAAGAAGAAGAAGAAGAAGAAGAAGAAGAAGAAGAAGAAGAAGAAGAAGAAGAAGAAGAAGAAGAAGAAGAAGAAGAAGAAGAAGAAGAAGAAGAAGAAGAAGAAGAAGAAGAAGAAGAAGAAGAAGAAGGAGGGGTTTTGAGGATTCTTTCATACATAAATAACTTTAGAGAATTAATAACTTGGACTTGGTCAAATCTTTCTAAGTGGCAGAGCCAGATATAAATTTGGGTCTTTGTGACCCTAAAGTTTTTCTACTCTATATGTTTGAGTAATGAGCTTTTCCCAAAGCCATCTAGAGATCAGGCCTAGTTCTGATGAGACAGTAACTACCTATAGGGTCTTTAACAAATGACAGCATTTCTATTTTTAAGCTTCCTCCCTGGGTTCCAGAGGTGCATTTCTCAGCATCAACACTCATGTCTGGTCTTGTTGGTGGCATGGTGCTTCAGGTGATAGGTGTGGAAGCTCTGTGAAGTATGCAGAGAGGAGGTAGCAGGTTATAATCACAACCTTCTCTATGCCTGCATGTGAGGTGATGCGTTTGCTACAATATGGACCTTCATGCTTACAGTCCTTCAAATAGCTCATACTTCTCATCTCCCTCTGTCTGTGTCTAGCCTGCACCATGCTGAAGTTGCACAAAAATAACAGTCTATTTGTATACTATGACTTCTTGACAGTTTTGATGAAAATAAAAGCCAGTATTAACATGGCTAAAGCTTTTTAAATGACACCTTTATCCAGAATATTGCAGAGAGGGGGGAGATGATCACTATTTTAAAATGTCAAGAAACAGATTAGCCAAGTAAGATGTTTTATTTGAAAACTTTTAAAAAAGAATCTTTAATAGGTAGGAAAAAAAAGTAAATTTTGTTTTGACAGTATTTATTTAATAGGGAGAAATAGGTTGGAGTGTATAGCAAAGTCATCTTTTAAAGACAAAGGAAATTTGACACAATATAGTTAAAAAAAGATTTACTTTTGTTGAAAAATAGAATTCCCTTTATATTATAGCTCTACATCCTATTACTTCCATTTGATACTGAAAAATGGAAAAAGATAACTCATATCTAAAGAAACATTGATTCCAATGCATTTTCAATTCAAATAAACAGTCTTCACTCAACAATGAAATTTATATACAAAAGCAGTGTATTTTTTCCCTTTCCTTCTTTTATTTATACATCCAGAATCAGACAAGCTATAACACTATCTAAACAACTGTATGCATTAACAAACAAACATAGATCAATAGCTATAATTTGACACACATGCACTGTTCTCTATGAAAACATCAATAGTCTAAAAGCTGAGTGGGCATAGCTGGAAAAAATATGCTTTACAGACACAATGTTGGCAGAAGATTAAATAACCAGATGTCAGGAAGAAAAAAAAATTCAATGAAACTGAACGCATATTGGAAATGTACAGGTATTCTGTAGAGCTAAACTGTTCAGGATTAATAATAAGAAAATTATCTTCTACTTGCAGTCATTCAATGACTGTGTGTGCAAATATTTTGGATTGGATGTTTCCTATTCAAATATATTATTATCTACCTAAGGAGTCCTGTTGGGATTCAAGGCGGAACTAGGATATGAGTTGCACAATGCAGTCCAATCTGAAAACAATATCTTAAGTTGCTATAGTACCTTTCATGAGCAAAACCACAGATGACTCGTGTCATT
This sequence comes from Tupaia belangeri chinensis, assembly GCF_000334495.1. Lineage (NCBI taxonomy): Eukaryota > Metazoa > Chordata > Mammalia > Scandentia > Tupaiidae > Tupaia > Tupaia belangeri. The sequence goes on from NW_006160212.1 coordinate 380,922, forward strand.
CAAATCTATAGCACTGTGATGGAGCAATGAAAAGGGAATATATAACTTAGTAATGGGCTCAGGCAGCTGAAAGAAGCCAAGTTTATGTAGAGCATTTGATTGAAAATAGATGAAATTCAAGAGTGTGTCAACTCTGCCAGCACCTACACAAACCAAAAAGCAAATAAGCCATTTGCCATTTTATTATAAGGTAATATGGATGTGAACAGGGCAGTGCACCAGGGACAGGGGCCATACAACATTTTTATCATTTTCCAATGTGACTATACGAAATAATTCATTGTAATTACACGCAGAAGAAGACAGCGTGTCTCTTATGACTAATATTTTTTAAGGAGTGACTCTTGGCTTTCTAGCATGGGCAAATGATCAGGAGTGACCACTGCAGGAAAAACTGCCCATTTATCTTAGAAAACTTTTAATACACTTCTTAAAAAATTGTAAGTGTATGGCATTGCCTCACAAACATCCATAGTTCTATAATTCCTGAAATTGCTTGAAGCTCAATTTCATTGTTTCTGTAATCTTCATACATATAGGAAAGGAACACAATACATTAAACTGATTCACTTGCTTATGTAAATGTTATAAGTCAGACTCTGTCTAGAAAACAAGAAAATGAAGAGAGGAAATGGGCTGTGGGATGGGTTTAATACCGGATGAAATTACAGAAGTGGAAGAGGAGACTGAAGAGAGAAGTTAACTTCTCAGAGGTTATAGACTCAGAAAAAACATAGCCTGTCTTTTAGAACAGAGATAAGAAGATAAATACAAAAGACTTCTGACCATAGCATAGTAAGTGGAGTGTGAGACCAGTAATATGAATATATCAAGGCAAGGTTTTAAAGTGATGAGTTACAGGCTTAAAATTAAAATCATAACTCAAAGGCCATTGGGTTAGGGATGATGTAAACAGGAAATATAAAGATTAGTCTATGTAAAGAAGTTATCCAAATATACATACTCAATTTTCCTAAAGAATATCATAAGTAGATTGACTGATATAGAAATAGAGAGCTTTTATATACATTGGTAAGAAAAAAAAAAAAACTACTAGCTAAACAGACTGGCATATGACAAGGCCATTCAACTCTCCAATAAGCATATGTAGCAAAACTTAAACTCATTAGTAAGCAAAGAAATACTAAACTATGCTGATTTGTAATACATCAAATTGGCTAATATTAAAACAATAATCATAACAATAAAAAGCCACCATCACAGCAAAACTGTGATAGTGCAGGTACTTTATCTGTAAGATTTAAGTAACATACACTCAGACACATACACACTAACATGTAAATTATTTATACACGGTTATCAAAGTGTTTTAAAGACCCTGAGATTTAGGTCTATTTTCAAAGAATTGGTGAACTTTGTTCTCTTCTTCCTTTCTTTATAAGAACATGAAACAATAGAGAGTGGAGAAAATGGTCTCTCTAAGCCAGTTCCATGGAGCAGGTTTGAATGCTTGGAGAAGGTTTGCTTCCAACAAAGCTCAAGACACTTATTTTAAAAAGGATTTTGGAAGACCGTGACTATAAACCCTAGTGCTTTAGGTCCCCAGAGAGCAAGTTCAATAAGCATATAAAGTGGATTTGAGGGTTGAGTGTAGTACAGTGGCGTTTTTGAATGCTTGAGGTTTTAGAAATGTTGAGGAATCCCAGAGAATGTTTGCCTCCAAGAGAGAAAAAACATTTTAACAGGTGAGGGCTGGTAACAGTGGCACCAAAAAGGCATTACCCCAATGGGTCTTTCAAGAGAAAGGCACCACTGAAGACTGACATAAAAGCAAAAAATCATTCTTTATGGACATGCATGATACACCTGGGGATCCAGAGACTACTGAAGAGGTTTTTAAAGGTTATGTAAAACCATTAACCGAAAACATAATCAAAATCAACCAAGAAATTCTATGCCAAGTCAGGGGCAGAATCAAATGCTATAAAATTCCCAAGTTGAGTCAGTAAAAAAAAAAAGATAAAAAAGGAGATTCGGAAATAGAATGGGAGTAGCAATTTTGAAAAATCCTCATGAATATTCTCAAACATGGAACGAAGTGACTATACCCTAATAATTTTTCTTGTTTAACGGACATGTTTTAGACACACTACTGGGCAAAATAGGGAGATCAAATAGGGTTATGTCTCTGATGGAAGTAAATGTTCTGGATCTACACATGTGGTAGTAAAAACAACTCCTAGAGTGTACCAGAAATCGTGAGTACCCACTACCCAGTGAAGTAAATGTGCCTAGAGGACAAGTAGAGCCAGTCAGATTATGAGAGCATCTTAAGGGAAGACAGGAAGTTGAACAGAGGAATGCTTGCAAAATGACTGGGTCTAGCTTTCTGGGAAAAGTCCAGGGCTAAAATAATCACTACGTAAAGATTTTTAGCTAGCTCAGGAACCTGGTCATACTGCCCTGAAAAGCAAAACTAAGACCACTTTATCTGAACTCATGCCTTTTCTCAGATACATCCTTGAGGTATAAAAAAGGACAGTGTAAAAATGAAGAACAAATCTTAAATTATAACTCAGAGGAAAGCATCCAGGTCTCAGGTAATATGAGAAAAAGTCTAAATAAGTCTATACACACACAAACACATACACACAATATACCCCATATAATAGAAAACACAGTCTAGACAAAGCTGCCCAAACAAGAACAGAGGAAGAGGACCAGTGGATGGCGTAATGGTTACGTGGCTGGACTCCCATGTAGTTGGTTGAAGTTCCAGTCCGAGACCCAGCAACTTAAACTCATGCTGGGCGTGTGTGCATGTGTACCTAAGATCTTGAAAGGAGAGTAGAGGAGAAGTGATTGCAGTGTGGCCATCCCTCCTTGGGGATGATTTCTTGCTTTCTATCTCTCTGTGTCCTTTAGCAAAAAAACAGATGGAGAAGAAAAGGGAGAAGGTAAAATTAAGATTCATATCTCTCCAAAATCAAACATTTGAGGTGAGAAGCCAGTGAAACAATACTGCCAAGTTCTGAAACTAGGAAAGTATTACATTCAAGATCTAGCATTGGACCAGCAGTTGGCATAATGGCTACCTCACTGGACTCGCATGTAGTCAACCTTGGTCCGAGTCCCAGACCTGGTGGCTTAAACTCACGCTGGGTGCATGTGCTTGCATGCCAAGATCCCAAGAGGAGAATGGAGGAGAAGGGATTGTACTCATGGCCATCCTCCCTGGGGAGTGACTTCTCACTTTCTGTCTCTCTCTGTCTTTCTGGTGAGCGCACGCACCCTATAGCAAAAACCACTCCAAAAAAAAAAAAAAAGGATCTAACTCAAGTAGGAAACAACAGGCAATTTTTCAACATGAAGAATTTCAGGGACAAGCAACCAGCAGGATTTCAGCATGGCCATATCCCCGGGAGCTGATTTCTTGCTTTCTGTCTCTCTGTCTCTCTCTGTCTTTCTGGCGAATGCATGCACCCTATAGCAAAAAAAAAAAAAAAAAAAAAAAAACCCCTCCCAAAAAAAAAAAAAAAAAAAAAAATTACCCCTCTCCAAAGGAAAAAAAAAAAAAAGAATTTCAGAGAGTTGCATACTTATGTGCTCTTCTTAAAGACACAAAATAACAATGAGAAGTTGACCTAATTATAAATTTCACCAAATTAAGAGATGAACCTTGGCTTAGCTGTGGTGGCACATGAGGTAGGATGCCTCATTACAATGCTGGAGCTGCATGGAAGAATGTGGTTTAGATCATGGGTGCACCAGAATCATGACAGACGTTCACATGTGCAACTTCTAAAGCTGGTGGGTGGGGGAAGATTGTGGTGTGAAGTGACCCTATCCTAAGTATCTGTTTCTCTTTCTCTCTCTCCCTCTACTGAAGGAAATAAAAAGAATAAACTGAAATAAAATAAAGTAAAATACTAAGACAGGTGGGCCAGCTCGTCGTCTAGTGATTATAGAGCTGGATTTCACGTGGCTGACTGCACAGTTCAAGACCCAGACCCAGTGACCTAAAACTCAGGCCAGGCAAGTGGTTACACATGCTCCTCCTGAAAGGAGGGGGAGATGGAGAAGGGATTGCAGCATGATAGTGTCTGTAAGAAGTGCGTTCTCACTTTCTCTCTCTCTGTCTCCCTCTGATGAGTGCTCTCTGACAAAATTTTAAAAATAAAAATAATAATAAATTTAAAGGTGATGAGATAACTTTTGAAAAGATTATAAAAGAAAGCAATTACTCTAGTAAAAAACAGAAAATAAAAAAAAATTCTAAAAGTACATTAGTATCTGGAAGTGAGTGAGGGGAGCTTTGATGAGAAGTGAAATGTTAGTGTTCTTTTATTTCTGGCCATGAAACAAATCAATACTATCATAAAATGAATTACAGAATTTGAAAATTTCTGTTTTTCTTAACCTTAACAGGCTATTTTAGGGGGCCAGCAGGTGGCATGGTGGTTAGGATGCTAGACACTCCCACATGGCCGACCATGGTTCAAGTACCGGACCTGGTGGCTTGCTTTATCCCTTTCCCCCTCTCTCTCTCTCTCTGTGTATCTCTCTCTGGTCAAATTAAAATAAATGAATGAATAAATGAAATTACATAAATAATTTTAAAAATTTTCTTAAAAAAACAGGCTATTTTAGGAAAAAAATTTCTTTTATCATTTCTTTTAAATTCAGCTGTTCCTACAGTTTTAATTGTACATAGTTTCTTTGACTAGATTCATGTAAAATGAGATTGGATGCTTTTTATTTAAAAATGCATGTATATATGTATGTATGAATAAAAATCCAAATTTATAAAATCAGTTCTCTTTCACCCTTATCTCTTTCTTTGCCTTCTCACTTTCATCATTCATACATAAGTAAATGTTGACCTTATATTTGGTGGTTAGTTTTAGGGTATTTGCCGTCTTAATAATTTTCTGTCTTTTTGCATTATATGAATTTTACAGTATCCATATGTGTGTATAGATACACACAGATGTATATATACATATGTGCACATAAATGATGTATGCAGGCATGTACATATTTATGTGTACATGTGTAATGTCAATGTGGCTTATCTAAGTCATACTAGAAAGGGTAATTCTTTACAGTAAGCTATTTTCTGGACACAAAATGGTGGAGTTATTTCTTAACCTTCCCTTTTCCCCAGATTTATTACAAGGCTCAGGTAAAATGCAGCACTGCATATATTTTATGTGTGTGTGTTTGTATATGTGTGTCTGTGTGTGTGTGTTTTTGCATGCATGAGTATATATAAAATCTTTAGATTAGAAGAAAATACTATATAGAGGGCAACTGTAGTTACTAGAGATAGTAAAGATAGGGGTAATATGAGGGTGAGTAATAGGGAAAGGGAGGGAGGGAAATGGGAAAAAAACAACATGTTTAATTGACACAAAAATTAAAAGTTATTTGCTGATGATAATGTATTTGGTAATGTCTTTGTCTTGACGGATATGCACTGTATATGTGCTGGGAAAAGCCATATTGTACACTATAAAGATGTATCGTGATTAAATGTAAATAACAAATTAAAAAATAATTAAATTAACATGATAGCTCTGAAAAGCAATTGGCAATATGTATTAAGGAGTTAAAAATGTTAATATGCTTTCACCAAATATTAATACTTCCACTTTCCAGAATCTATTTTAAGAAACAGAAAAGCAGACAAATATTTGGTATATAAATGTTTATAAAATGCCATTTTTCATAACAAACCCTTGAAATTATCTGAATTCTAAAATGGCACAGTTTGTAATTATTATAAAATGTTTTTTAAAGAATAAAAAGAAAAACTAAATAATAAAAACTACTTTGAAATAACCAATGTGGGGACCAGCAGTTGGCATAATGACTATGTCACTGGACTCCCATGTATTCCACTATGGTTCGAAACCTGGACCTAGTGGCTTAAACTGCCCGGCGCATATGCGTACATGCCCATGATCCTGAGTGGAGAATAAAGGAGAAGAGATTGAGTCGTGGCCAACCCTCAGGGGGTTAATTTCTTGCTTTCTGTCTCTCCATCTTTCTGGTGAACACACACACCCTATAACAAAAACCTCTCCAAAAAGAAAAAGAAAAAGAAACCAATGTGTGCATAATTTGAATATAAATAATCATGAAGTTCAGACCATTAAAGCTAGCCTCTATTTTTTATTATTTCATGGGTTTTTTAAGAACCAATCACGAAGCTCATATGTGGGATTGATAAGGAGTTGATATAGACATTATCTGCAATATCTGTAACTTCTTTTTGAAACTATTACTGAAAGAGCTGAAGTATGAAGTGCTTATTCAGTGTCCGCAAACACTGACTAGAGCTGGGGAGGACAGCCTCCTGTAATGTCTCCTGTGGTCCCTCAGATGAGCTGACAGGAGGTTGCCACACTACCGCATGATGAATAAATATATTAATTTATTCATTTGTTCTCTCATTCTTTGAAAAATATTTATGAAAAACCCTAAACTTTCCCTTGTGTCCAGTAAAGCATAAAAATAAATATGATATATTCTCTTCCCTCTTGGGATCTTTCACATCCTCTATAAACTCCTGATGTGTTAAATATTTAAATAAAAAGGTATAAAGAAATAAAAATGTCACAAGATAACAAGGGAAACACAGCATATATGGAAAATATGTTATCCAGTCGAAGGGATAAGCATAATAATGAATGTGAGACAAGCGAGCATGGGTTCTATTGTCTACCTTAATGCAAGATTGGAATCAGCTGAGAACGTTATACCATGTGGGAGGCAGATTAAAACGGAGAAGTGAGGAAGGACAAATTAAATAGCTAATGAGTCAGCTCACTTCAATATGAGAAGTCATCTCAGACTGTGTCCCACTTGAGCTCACACCTTTCTGGACTTTCATGTGCCATTTCCACTTGGTGACTCCCAAATGTGTCCATAGCTATCCATTTCTAGAAGCAACTGCATTGCCTATCACTTCCAGCCAGTACTTTCCTTGCTTCTATCTGAAAAACCCCAGAATAGAAACATTACCAAGTGGGATCCACAGTCATTTTATCATATTACGGCCATGCCATTTCCTGCCTGGCTCTAGTATGAAAGAGCTATCATGTTCATTGTGTAACTATCTCTATTTCAAGGAAAGTTGAATCTGTTATTCTTTGCTTTGTCATTTGGCTGAGCCTTGATGCCTTTCACCTTGGCTTTCCAACTCATCCATTCTTCATCTTCCTGGTAAAAATGCTTTTTTCTATCATCTGGTACAACTATGTGAATGTTCACAAGGCAATTGGTTTATTTATAAATGCAAATAAAAATGCATAGTATGTTTAAGATCAATAAAAGCAGAGTAATCTTCAATTATGTCTTTATAACTTAGTATATAATTAATTTCTATATACCTGTTACACATTCACTAGAATTCTTACCAACTAAATCCTTTGTGATTATTTTTTGATCATTTTTTCTTTATTTCCATCACTATCTCATGGGTAATTAATCCAAAACACAGAGAGCTTAATTTACGTAACAAAGATAAGAAAGAAAAAAGTCTTTAAATCACTCACTTTGCTAGATAATCTCCTTTTCTATGTTTACATTTGTACTATTCCTGACTTTACTCCAGATTGTCTATGCCCTGCCTCCCCGTGAACATACTAGGTTTTCTCAATGATAAAATAAAATTAATTTTAAAATGCTGAGTCAACTTATAGATAGTATTTTGACGCTGACCAAAGATAGAAATCCTTTTACTGAGCTAAATGTACGTTTTCAATAGTCACATACATATGCATTCATCCAAAAATCCAATAAGCTGTTTGTTACCGTTTAAAAATATGGTATATTCTCATTCTCATTACTGCTGATCTTTTTTTTGTTTTTGTTTTTGTTTTTTTTGGAGAGATTTTCACTGTAGGGCACGTGCGCTCGCCAGACAGACAGAGAGAGACATAGAGACAGAAAGCGAGAAATCACCCCCCAGGGGGGATGGTCATGCCGCAATCCCTTCTCCTCCATTCTCCTCTCGGGATCCTGGGCACGCACGCACACGCGCCCGGTGTGAGTTTTTAAGCCACCGGGTCCGGAACACGAACCGCGGTCGACTAGGTGGGAGTCCAGCGACATAGCCATTACGCTAACTGCTGGTTCCCATTACTGCTGATCTTTCATGGCCAAGTTCAAATGTCAGCATATCTAGGAAGTATTTCTTATTGGTCTCACCTGGAAATAAATACTTTCTTCCCAACAATCCAGTCATACCTGTTTTCTCTTAGTTCATGTGGTGTTTATATGCACTGCTTATTTAGACAGACTGTGATCTTTTTGTAGCACCTTTACCATAAAAGGTGTTAGAATATCTCACATTTCCAATTTTTTTTATGTGAATGCAGGAGATGCTCAGTAATTATTTCTTACTGCCTACATAAAGCTAAAATGTGAATGAATGTCCATCAGTTAAGTTAAAAAAAAGCTTTTGATTATTCAATCACATAGTTTTTTTTCCTACTAATTTGACTGTTTGGATGATATAAAGATTTGACCTTTAAAAAAAACAATCAATGTGGGCCAGCGGTCGGAATGGTGGTTAAAGTTTCCGGATTCCCACATGATTGAGTGCAGTTCACCTAGTCCTGGACTAGGTGGCTTGCTTTCTCACTTTCCCTTTGTCTCTCTTTGGTCAAATTAAAAAATAATAATAACAAATGGAATTAAATAAATAAATAAATAATTCTTTTTTTTTTTTTTTTTTTTTGAGAGGTTTTTGCTATAAGGGCGCATGCGATCACCAGAGAAAGAGAGACAGAAAGAGAGAAATCACCTACCAGGGGGATGGCCACGCTGCAATCCTTTCTCCTCCGTTCTCCTCTCGGGATCTTGGGCACGCACGCGCATACGCCTGGTGTGAGTTTTAAGCCACCGGGTCCCAGACACGAACCGCGGTCGACTATGTGGGAGTCCAGCGACATAGCCATTATGCTAGCTGCTGGTCCCAATAAATAAATAATTCTTTTTAAAAATGGTTGCTCATAATACATTGAAGTTTCACAAACAAGCTGGAATTGTAAGCTTAAAATCAACTCTGATTTCTTTCCATTGAAAGGTAAGGTATATCTTCTTTTAATATGATTTAGCTCTACTGCAATTCCAAGGAAGCAATGAGCATAAGGGAAGCTTTGGATCCTCTCCAAGAGCTTGAGAAGGGCAGTGAAAACAGAGAAACAAGAGATTGCAATAGTGGTATATTATCTTAAGTGGAAAAAGAACAGTGCCTGGCACATTTAGTGTGACTGACCGTCGTTTATCTCTCTGTGTGATCCAGACTACCTATCCTTCCATTTTTATGCCTGATTTTAATAGTTTTGTTGTCTTTACACTTTCAGTATTACTGCTAGTAGTCATTTTTTTTTTTGCAATTGTTTTTCTATTTTTCTTTATTATCATGTTTTCAGTTGGAAAATGTGGAAACATAATGATCAAGACTTTTTAATAATCAAAATAAAAGTAAATGAAGATTCCAAGACTGGAATCAAATCATATGAACATTTTTTTATGAAGGAAGTAAATGCATTCAATTTATGAAGTTTGAAATACATTGTTTGCTTTTTTTTTTTTTTTTTTTTTTTTGATTCCCTCCATCCCACTCCAGACAACTTAGTGTTCCTGCTGTACATGGTATTCTCAGGATGTCTGGTAGACATTTTTATTAGTAGCTTAAAGGGGCATCTGCTAGTGAGCAGAATTGGAAACTTTTTCTCCTCTTTTCTCTAATCATTATATCATTGCCATGTTTCTCTGTCTTTCTCTATACTGAATTGCTAATATGATAAACATGCTCCTGAGAATAATGCTGTTATATTAGTGCAACGACACATAAAATGCATTGTGAAAGTCTTTAATGCATTCCTATACATAAGGCTTGAGTTTCAGTATAATCATTTTTGGTAAGATGTTCTCTTTGCCCTTCATATTTTACCTCCACCTATCAGCCTATAGATCTGTCCTATTGTAGATAGATGAAAGAGGAACTAGAGCCCAGCCACAATCTAAATGAGCCAGCAGAGAAACTATATACTCATGCCATGGACTGCACAATCTTTGTATGTTCAGAGGAAATAAACTTGTTTTAATGCTTCTGAATTCTATTAAATAAGTTATTTATGAAGACCAGCCCATGACTTGGGAGTTAAGGTACCTAGACCTTACACATCTAACTCCATAGTTTTAGTTCTGGACTCTGCAGCTTGGGTGCATCCAAATGTGTATCCAAAATTCCAGAAGGAAGGAAAAATGGAGGAGAAGATATTATTATGATTTGAACATGCCTCATAGGGAGTACTTTCTTGCTTTCTCTCTTCCTCTCCCCAGCAAGAGCTTGTACAGCCTGGTAAACATTTTTAAAGAAGTTATTTAAAGTTCTGAATTTGTTTTTCCTTGTCAATTATACATTGCCCTTCCCTTTTCTTGGTTGCACAGGTCCCTATCCTGTATTCCTTAGCACAAACTGCAATATAGTCCTAATTTACCATGTTTAAGTGTATCAAGATTTCTATTTTTTTTCCTTCTTGGTGTTTCATAAGTCTTCCATTTTCACTCATTGAATCATGGAATTTTAAAACCTATAGGTCATTTAGTTCAACCTTCTCCTTTCATAGACGAGGAGGGAAGACATTAGATGTTTTCTTGATGGTGATCTGCTTATCAAACAACAAAATCAGAATGAAAGCCAGTGGTTATAGTGCTGGGTCCAGTACAATTACTGAATGTTATTATCTTTTGAAGGCATCTTCCTTAAAATGTTGCCTCTAATGATTCTGTACGTAATATTACTTCAAATATTTAAATAACTTTCTACTCCTCATACTTCTAAAATTTACTGGTTATTGCAAATATTAATGGAAAAGAATTCCAAACTTATGTACCAAGTTGTCCGAAAGCAAAATGATCTACATATTCATGCTAGCTTTGATAGCCTGGCGTGTCTCCAGCACACAGTAAACAGGCTGATAGCAAGGACCTTTATTCCAGATGCTGAATTTAGCAGGGTGGTATCTAATACATTAGAGATGTTTTCTCAAGTTTTGCCCTGTTAAAATAACTCATAATGATATCAAGGTCAGTGAAAGCTGAGGCTATTTGTTCTGAAGATACCAGACATGCAAGGTAAACCTCCTAGGAGACTATTACAAGGCATCAACAAAACACCCGCTAAGGATGTAAATTTTCATTCTCTCTGTAAATCTTAAGCTTTCATCTCTCATAGCAAATTCTGCCCATTCATATCCAACACTTCCTGGCTCAGTCCTTGTACAGGCTTCCGCTAAAAACATTTACTACATAATTTATAAAACTGTTAAAGGATTGGCTTTATCCAGGAGTTTCTGCAAAGGTAAAAACTGTTTTGTCTATTATTCAACTTTGAAATGTGAGTCTGAAGAATCTTCTGTTCTTCTCCTCATTGTTTTATTTTCCCTTTTTCTTTCTTACTGATTTCTTTCTCTTTCTTTCTTTCCTTTGTCTCATTGACAACTGTGTATATTTAATGATGCACAAGATAATGTTTTAAAAATATGTGTACATTTTGAGTGGTTAAACCAAGCTAATTAACATATACATTATCCAATGTATTTATTTGTGGAGAGAACACTTAAACTCTACTTTCTCAGTAATTCTCTTTTTATAGATTCAACTTCTTTTTAGATTCCACTAATGAGTAAGATCATGTAGTATTTGTCTTTCTACACCTGGCTTATTTCACATAATGTCCTCAAGGTTCATATTTGTTGTCACAAATGAAAAGAATTCTTTTTTCTTTTTAAAGGTTGAATAGTACTCTATATACAGAATATTTTCTTTATTCATGCATCCACTGATGGACACATAGGCTGATTCTATACCTTAGCTCTTGTGAATAATGCTGTAGTGAACATGGGAGTATAGATATTGCTTTGTCATACTGATTTCATTTCATATATATGTGTGTGTGTCTGTATATATATATATATATATAAAGAGAGAGAGGGTAGTTCTATTTTTAACTTTGTGCAGAGTCTTCATAGTGTTTCCCTTATGGATGGTTGTAGTAATTTAAATTCCCACAAGTAATGTAAAAGTCTTTTCAATAAAAGGTGTTTGTAAAATGCACTATTTATATAATTTAAAAAATATTAAAATGGATTACAGACTTAAACATAAAACTTGAAAACTATAAAACTACCAGAAGAAAACAGGGGGAAAATCCACAATATTTGATCACAGGATAGACAAAAATAGACAAATTGGGATAATATCAAATTAAAAAGCTTCTACATAGTAAAAAAATAATCAACAGAGCAAAGAAGTAACCTATTGAATGGGAAAATATCTGCAACTTATACATTGGATAATGAGTTAATATCCAAAATACATAAATTCTAATAACTCAATAGCAAATTAAAAGAATAACAACCTAAATTAAAAGTGTGCAGATGGGACCAGCAGGTGATATGGTGGTTAAAACACTGGATTGCTACATAACTAACTGACCCAAGTCCCAGACCTGGTTAACTTGAAAATCACACCAGGCATGTGTACATTTAGTGCCAAAAGTCCTGAGAGGACAACAGGGGAGAATGGACACAATTGGCCATTCTCACCTGGGGAGTAATTTCACACTTTCCCTCTCTCTGTTTTTTGTCTTTCTCAGTGAGTCCATGTGATGGCAAATATTAAAAAAGAAAAAAAAAAAGTGTGCAGAGGACAAAAAAAAGCATTTCTCAAAGATGACTTGGAAATGACCAAAATTATTAAAAACCAGAGAAACACAAGTGAAAAAAATACAGTGAGATATATTTTCATACTTGTTAGAATGAGTATTACCAAAATGATGAAAGTTAGCAAGAATGTGAGAAAAGGGAACTCTAGCACACCACTCGAGGATTCTTTCCAGTTGGAAGTTTTAAAACAAAGGGCATGCTAATAATTGGAGTATATATACTAAAACCTGTTATCTAAAGTCCTAAAGATTAATTTTCATATTCTTATAAACTGGAGAAAATTAAGTTCTTCCCACTTCATAAGATACATTTTCCTCTAGAATCAGTCTCTCCAGGGTAGTACCTACCACAACAATTTCAAAATAAAATGTCATCACTGAAGATGTGACAAGCATCTGACATTGCATACTTCATATTTGAATGAAAACATATGAATATCTTATGTTCATATTATATATATATATTCTATACATAGAAATATAAGTATATTATGCATATTTGGCCAAGTTGTCTATCTAATCAACTAAGCATAAAACCCAATGCATGGCAGTAAGTTAGTTATGGGCTTCTGAGAGGAGGGTCAGGAAAACGTGACTAGTAGTTAGTACAACCACACATTTGTTCCATGAACAGCTTTATGTAGAGAGCAGCCAAGCTATAATTAACAGTACACAGCTGATTAAAGAATTTATTTTATGATAGGCCTTATGAGATTAGGTGAATTTCAAGTGACAAAGTAAATCATATAGCTGGGATTCTAGAAAGCTATGCTGTCACTCTGTGGTGTAACATCTGCATGATGGTAGTGACTGAACTACAGCAATATTGACAGCTTTATCTTGAAGTGGTGGGAGCAGAGATGTACCCCAGGCAGAATCAAGTTGGACACAGGTAGCACTGTCGGGGGCTCTACCTTCATCTGCAGACACACAAAGTACATGCATAAGTGGCAAAGTTATTTGTGAGTTTATTTTAATCATTTCCATGAATGTCTCAAAATTACTGAGAGACCTTTGGCTGTAGTAGGCCATGTGTCCATGATATCATTTATAATCCTCAGGCAGTGCAAGAGGCTTCCATAAATTGTTCTTAATTATTCTATCCCTTCTTTTTCCATCTAGTGGCCAATGTCTAGAATCTATCCCACATGGCAGTATTTGGTAAATTCTCTGAGGCTGTCTTCAGTTATTTTCAAAATATAAAGTTTCCCCCTCAAGCCAAATCTCATATTGTTATTTTAAGTTTTATTCTTAAATAAGTAAATCTTATATAAGTTTGTATGATATCAAATGGTAAATAGTGAAATGCAATCCTTCCTTTCTTTTTCTTTTCAGAGTTATCTATTATTATATATTTCTTATATGTTCTTCCAGAAAATTTCTGACTATCATAGACTTCAGAAACTCTTCTGAGAACATTGGCCATGTGCCATATTCCTCAGAAAGAAGAGCCTGAACACATTCATGGTCTTCAACATGCATGCATGGAAAAGACAGATTATTTCAGTGCTTGATGTTATCCCAGAATCCCAAGGGTGAAAAAGACTACGGAGGGGATACTACTGACATTTAACACCAGACATATTCATGTACACACAGTTCCAGTGCTACTAAGCTTAAATAGTTAACACTGCTGGAGAATGTAGGATAAATGAAGCTATAGAGAGTATCAGATTCTGAAAACGGAAGCTGAGCTCTGGCATTTTACACCTTGCAAAGACAAATGTTTCGCAATATGTATTAAAAGCACTCTTTGTGATCAAAAGATTTGGCAAGTCACCCAGAATTTTTAACTTTCCCACCATGACAAAAATCTCATTATGTATAACCTTTTAAATGGAACCAAAGAAACATTTGCAACTTGATTTCATTGAGCATAACCTCTACCTAGAAGTGCAATCCAAATGGAGATAAAATGTGTATTATTTTTGCATTGGACATGTATTGCCAAGAGCACTGTTCTATTGTCTCATTTTATTCAAGACTCAAGTTTCTTTCACAGTCTTACAAACACACATATATACACTAGCCAAACAGTAATTCTTATAAGCATGGCCCTGGGATTGGATAGGGGGTTATAATTTAGTATGACCACAGTGGATGGGGCCAATTCATTTCTTGTCTCTTGGCAACCCTGTAGGCAGGTGCACTTAAAAATACATTTAGTCAACTCCAAGATATTTTGTAGCTATGTTTTTTGTGATGGTCTGTGAATTTATCTTGTCTACTCCCCTAGATTAATTTCTTGTGCTATTACTAGTGCTTATGCTCATTAGGACTTATGTCCTAATGTTTGAGCTGGCCTCCTCATTGTTGCATTCTTTTACTATAACTGTCTCAAAAATTACCCTCAGATGAAAGTTTTTCTTTTAGTTCTATCAAACATATCACTTTCTGTACAAAATATCTGCATTTTTCTCCATAAT
The DNA here is from genome assembly GCF_000334495.1 of Tupaia belangeri chinensis. NCBI lineage: Eukaryota > Metazoa > Chordata > Mammalia > Scandentia > Tupaiidae > Tupaia > Tupaia belangeri. The sequence goes on from NW_006160212.1 coordinate 396,057, forward strand.
TGGACTGAAACTTGGCTCTGCAGCTTTACTTTCCACCCTTCATGAAACTTCAATTTTACTTACTGGATTTTTTTTCTCTTATGTATGGCATAAAAATTTTATACCTCTATAACTTTTCTTATTCCATTCATTACATATTGAGATCCTAATGTCCCCTCCATTTTATCAATGGATTCTCTATTTTCAAGGGTAAACAAAATCAAGTTCCGTAATCACCTTAGTCAAAGACTGATTTTGTCTAAATCATTTTCTTCTTCCTCAGAATTATCAGTTCTCAGACCAATTAAATAAGAAGGCAAGATGAGGAAACAGGTTAGGTGTTCACATACTGTGCTCAACTTTTTGTTTTGCCTCCACAAAAAAGACAAAAATACATTTTAACAGAGAGAGTACAACTTCAAGTTAAAGAGTAGTTCCTAAATTAAATACTTTTAGCTTTATATAGAATATAATATCATATTGTTTCTACCTTTTCTATATTTGCAATACACAGACAAATGTTCTAAAAGTGTCTAACATAGACATTTAGAGCATAGTTTTGAGGCCACCATGTTTGTTGTTTTCTTAAATAACCATATAGTTGGTAAACAAAGAACTAGAGATTTTTTCTGACTGGTCGATTTCAGAATTATTTATCCACTTAATTCAATAAATTCTTTTTTTTTTTTGAGAGTTTTTTGCTGTAGGGTGTGTGTGCTCGCCAGAAAGACAGAGACATAGAGATAGAAAGCAAGAAACAACCCCCTAGGTGGGATGTCCATTCCACAATCCTTTCTCCTCCATTCTCCTTTTGGAATCTTGGGCACATATGCACACATGTCTGGTGTAAGTTTAAGCCACCAGATCTGGGACTAAAACTACAGTCGATTACATAAGAGTCCAGTGAAATAGCCATTACGCCAACTGCTGGTCCTGAATTCAACAAATTCTTATTAAATCTGCTCTACTTACTAGACAGTAAATAGTGTGAATTGTCAGAAATTTAATGTGAAATGAAAGAAAACTTACTTGCCCTCATAGAGCTTATGGTCCAGAAGAGAGTTTATGGTCTAGTGTATATGAATGAGGAGTTGTAACATTTTCTAGAAAAAGTTTAGATAAAAAAATGTTTTTGACTTGATGGGCCATATGGTCTCTGTCACAACTTCTTAATCTTGAGTAGCTTAAAAATGAGAAAAGGAATGAACATATCTCAGTTTTAATAAAAAGACAGTTACTAACATTAAATTTTAATTTCATGTAATGTTCATATGTAAACAACATTATTCTCCTTTAATAGTTTTTAACCATTTAAATATGATTAATTTAAGAGAACTTTCTCAACATAATAAAGTACATTATGAAAAACCTACAACTAATATTCTCAATGGTAAAACAGAGAAAGGTTTCCCACTAAAACCAGAAAGAAGACAATGAGAGCCAGTCCCAAGACTTTGTGGTTAAAGGAACAAAATCTCACATGGACAAATGTAGTCTGAATCCCAACACAGGCAGCTTGAAAAACATGTCAGGCACATGTGAATGCATGCCCAAGATCTCATCAGAATGGAGAAATGATCCAATTTGAGAGGCGATGTCCTTTCTTCCTCTATCTCTCTTTTTAACTCTTTTTCTCTGTCTCTTTGAGTGTATGTACCCTATGATAATTAAACAAGAAAAAGAAAAAGACAGACACAGTAATGTCCATTTTACCCCTGCTAATCAAAGTTATACTGAAAGTTCTAGCCAGAGAGATTCGGCAACATAAATAAAATAAAAGTTATCTAAATTGAAAAGGAAGAAGTAAAACTATCTCTGTTTCCAGATGATGTGATTCTGTCATATATAGAGAAAATATGAAAGACTATATACACTAAGGCTACTAGATTTAATAAACAAATTTAGCAAAGTTGTGTAATATAAGATCAATACACTAAAATCAGTTATATTTTTATAAACCAGCAATTAATAATCTGAAAAAAATTAGGAAAATAACTTAATTTATAATAGCATTCAAAGGAATAAAATATCTAGGAATAAGTTCAGCCAAAGAGGTGAAAGAGTTAAATATAGTACAAGAAAAAATTCTATCAGTAATTAAAGAAAACCCAAATCAATCCTCTGCTTATGGATTAAAAAACTCCAAGTTAAGATGTCAAAACTACCCAAAGCAATCTACAGAGTCATTAAAATGTCTTCAAAATTCCATTGAACTTTTTTAATAATTAAAAAAATTCAGCTCTTAAATTCACAGGGATTGTATGTATCCCTGAATAGACAAAGAAAAATTGAAAAAAAGAAAGAGAGAGAGAGAGAAAGAAAGAAAGAAAGAAAGAATGAAAGAAAGAAAGAAAGAAAGAGAAGAAAGTTGAAGGATTCACACTTCATAATTTCAAAGTTTACTACAAAGATACAGTAATCAAAACTACAGTACTGGCTTTGGGATAGACTCTAGACCATATCAATCAAATACAGTTGAGGGTTCAGAAACAAAACAATGTATTTATCACCAATTGATTTTTCACAAGTGACTAAAACTATACAAAGGAGAATGATAGTCTTCAACAAATGGTGCTGGAACAACTGACTTTCTACATGCAAAATGATGAAATTAGCCCCTTACCTAATATCATAAAGAAAAGTTAATGAAAATGAAGCAAAAATCTAATATAAGAGTAAAAACCATAAAACTCTTAAAATAAACCATAGGTGTAAATCCTCATGACCTTGGATTTGGCAAAGGATTCTTAGATATAACATCAAAAGCCTGAGCAATGAATAATAAAACCAAATATATTTAACCAAAATTTAAAACTTTTGGAACCAAATATATTATCAAGAAAGTGAAAGATAGGAACCAGCAGATGGCATATGGTTATACTGATAGACTGACACGTAGTTGACCAGACCCAGAGGCTTAAAAACTCATGCTGGCATGTGTATGCGTGTGCCCAAAATCCCGAGAGAAGAATAAAGGAGAAGGAATTGTGGAATGGCCATCCGCCCTGGGGGGAATATTTCTCACTTTTTGTCTCTCTGTCTCTCTCCAGTGAGAGCACATGCCCTATAGCAAAAATTTCTCCAAAAGAAAAGGCAGTGAAAGCCTATGGAATGGTAGAAAACATTTGCAATTCATATCTTTGAATATTAAGTCTAATATCTAGGATACTTAGAAAACTTGGGCAATTCAACAACAGAATTACAAGCAGCCAAATTAAAAATGGACGAAGGTTTTCTATATTCAAAACAGATAGAAAAAGGTCCAATAAGCACATGAAAAGATGCCACCATCATTAGTCATTTGGGAAATGCAAATCAAAACCACAGCAAGGTACTACTTCATAGCTTCTAAGATGATTGTAACAATACATTTTATAAAAAAGAAAATAACAAATGTTGGAGAAAATGTAAAATTTGAAACTGCTACACATTGCTGATAAAAAATTTAGATGATTCAGTTGGTATGGAAAACAGTTTTGAAGTTCTGAAAAAGTTAAAGATAGGATTATCATATAACTCCATGATTCTACTCCTAAGCATGCATCTGAAATAATAAAATGTGGGTATTCAAACAGGTTCATATGATGTGTGCTCATAAGAGCCCTATACACAATGGAGAGAAATTGGAAATAGTTCAACTGCCTATAAATAAATGATTACACTAATTTTGGTATATTCATATAGTGTAATATTATTCAAAAATAAAAAGGAGTGAAGTACTGGCATAAATTTTCAGAACATTATGCTAAGTGAAAGAAGACAGATGTAACAGGTCATATATTCTGTACTTTATTTATATAAAATATTCAGAATTGAAAAATTCATAAGGATAGAATTTACATTGGTGGTTACCAGGGGCTAGAGGGATGGGAGAATAGGGTGAAATTGCTTCGTAGGTAAGAGATCTAATTTTGGAATATTGAAAATGTTTGGAGCTATAAAGAGGTAGTGGTTGAACAGTATTGTGAATGTATTAAAGGTCATTAAATGGTTTATTTAAGAATGGTTAATTTGATGTTATATAAATTTCACCTTAATTTTTTAAAAAGATGCTATTGACTGTTTTAGATCAGTGGGTCTTAAATTTGCTTCATATTAAAATAATCTGGAGAAATTTTAAAAATGCCAATGACTAGGCTGTAAACCAGACCAATTCAATGAGAATCTCCACAGTTTGTGTCCAGAAATCAGTCTTTATCTCTTTGTTTGCTTTGAATATTTGGTTGGTTTTTCTTGTTTTAGAGTAAATGGTCTAGATCAGTGATTTTATCTCTAAACTAGTTTCCTCACCATCACCTAAAAACTTGTTAGAAATTCAAATCATCAGGTCCTATCCCAGATTCACTGAATTAGAAACTCTGAGTAAGAGGTTAAACAAATTGATATTTTAAGAAGCTACTAGTCATCTAGCATGTCTGGATCTTTAATGGATGCAGCAATCATCTGGACATGGTAGCTCATGTCCCTATGCATAGTTACGAAGGCTGGAGGGCTATGGTATCAAGACCAACTCTGTCTCTCAGCAATCAACTGGAAATCAATTTTAAGTGAAAATTCATATTCAGTCATTGAAGGACAGGACCTGAGATTTTGCATTTTATTTCCAATATACAACTAATGTTAGGAGTCACTGACTTAGTGTGAGGAAAAGATGTTAAGCAAATAACAGCATAATTAATCATTATAATAGTGAAGAACTTTTGGTTTATGTCTCCAGAATTTTTTTTTTTTTTAGAGGTTTTTGCTATAGGGCACATGCACTCGCCAGACGGACAGAGAGACACAGAGAGATAGAAAGCAAGAAGTCACCCCTTAGGGGGGATGGCCACGCCACAATCTCTTCTCCATTCTCCTCTTGGGATCTTGGGCATGCATGCACATGCACCCGGCGTGAGTTTAAGCCACCGGGTCCGGGACTTGAACCGCAGTCGACTACATGGGAGTCCAGTGACATAGCCATTATGCTAACTGCTGGTCCCTGTCTCCAGAATTTTGTAATCAATATTTGTATCAGAGTTGATTGCCTATTTAGAGTATGTGATATATTTTGGGATTAACATGCAAAATCAAACCTAGTATTTTTCCACAATGGTTAAAAATTTTAGGAGCGACTTTGGAAAATGAACACCAAATGTCATGGTAGTTGAAATGCATCAGATTCCCTGGGTTTGGTAGAAAAAGCAGTGAGCACAGTTCTCAGGTATGTTTGTCCCTAGGTCAGTGACTACGTTTAAGTATACAATAACCACAATGTAGACATGTAAGTAAACAGGATTTCAAAATTAGATATGTAGACCATCAGATTTAAAATACTATTCTGTCCTACTCTTGAGTAGAGGTAAAAGGGCTTGGTGGTGACTGTTAAAGAAGAGGCAGAGGGAGAAAAGAAAAGAAGGAAGAAAAGGATGCAAGAGAATGAACTCTGGGTCCTTTGGAACTTCCTGCTTTTGGTTATGTAGAGCATCCTTACCGGGATCTGCCTAAAGAATGAGTTATTTGCCAAATGAATTTATACATGTGTGTATATTTTAAGTACACATCAAATATATATGTATGCATTTTTAAAATTAACTCCACTAATAGCCATGGAAAGTTAGTAGGGACATTATATTCAACTGCAGCACATTTAAAACATATATCAATAGAAACTGGTATTCCAAGCTAAGATATTTAGTCTGGGTTGACCCTAGACCAGGTTATATTCTTTTTTTTTTAAAGTTTATTTTATTATCTTCTTTCACAAGAAAGAGACAGACTAGTAGACAGATACCCTCAACAAGGTCTGGCCACATAGTGATCTTTGCCCTAGCCTCCCAGGCAGGCAGATCACAGACACTCAGGTACCTATCTGCTATGCTCCTACTGACCTGAAATCTGAACATGGGTCTCCCAGTCACTCCTGTATGGAGCAGCAGTGCCCTACCACCTGTGCCACCAAGGCTGGTCTTAGAAATGGTTTTCCTTCACACATTCCTCAGGTGATTCTCATGTGCAGTCATTGATGAAGACGCCTAGCAGAAACAATGGAACTTTCAAGATTATGAGTGGGCGAATTCATAGAAGGCATTCCAAAGCTGAGGAAAACTGAATTAAAGTCTAAAAGGATGCAGACAATACAGAAATGAGAGAAGAGGATGTGTGAACAGTGCCTTTTTGAGCAGATCTGGCAACAGACAAACTTCATTTCAAGAATAATACCAGTGTGTCTGACAAAAGAAGAAAAATAGTACAAGGAAGAAATACTGGCTTTAAAAGATAGATAGGAGTGGGTTTTTTAAAGAACATTTTCAAATTACAGCCACAATGCCACTGTCTTCCAGAACCTGTGATATGAAGTGATTGTGGAGTTACTGTTCTACCATTGGAAACTCTGATTTCCATTTTCTTACAATGTTTTTGACAGAGCCAAGCTCCTGCCGATGACTTCCCTCTAGTCCTGTGGTGATTTAGGGACTAGGAATAAACACAGGACTTCAGTTTCCTGTCTGGCACTTTTCATGGGCATGACATTCATTTTGAGATCTAAAGTGAAAAACAAAATAATAGGAGCTATAAATTAAACTCTCCCAGAAAACTAGCTTGAGAGTAGCATACAACTGATAAATATGTCAAGATACAAACATTATTTTTTGCCTTCAAATGAAATAAAGGCTACAGATTTTTTTCAGAAATTTCTAAAATTAGAGTAAATCTAATTTTTCTTTATTATAAGTTTTAGTAATCTAAACATGTTTACACAGAATAAAAATAAAGAGGTCATATATAGGAAGTTACACACAGTGGGCAACTAATATTCTAACATATAGCTATGCATGTGTCTATGTGTATGAATGATTTGATATAAAAAAGTTCACCTTTATATTAGTCAATGCATTTATAGATGCTTTTTTCAAATCAACAGCCCCTAACCCTTCAAAATCTTTCAAGATGAAAATGAAAAGGGGGAAGATCCTATTTGTAAGTTATTTTCAGTATTTTAGAAAGTCTAACAGAAATCATATATTTACATACGATGGAGCTGCAAAGGATAGCTACATTTTTGTTACTTTGCTTTAGGTTGGAATTTTATCATGCTACTATCCAACATGCACTTTGTCTTTGAAAACTAGATAGAAGTTTTCATTAGTTGCTGATGACATCTCAGATATATAGAGTCATATAGAAATAAAATAAGGAAGTGTATCTTTGCATAATGGTTAAGAACTTTGAATAAAGATTATTAATGTGCATATTTCTTTTTAAGTTTTTATGGGTCAAAAGTTGAATTATAGAAATTAATTATTGACCTTACTTTTAAATTCACTTTCTTTGAAAATGTGGAGATTGCTTTGTTATTATCCAATGACTCTTTCACATCTGAGGATCTATGTCCTCAAGTTTTTAAAAGAAGGAATTCTGAGAAATTCTGTGCTGCTCACAGAATTATAGAAACATCAGAAATCTATGGGGAATACCCCTAGGCACCGTATAGGAAGCAGCTATACTGAAACTCCCCTCTGAATCACTACCTCTTTCCCCCATCCGCGATTCTGACAAACACGTTTTAACTCCTACTGAATCACTGGCACTCCTCTTGCCCTCTGTGGGTACAAAGATGACAAGTCATAGTATCTATAGCATACAGCCTCTAAGAGGCGTAGTAGCGTTCATTTAGTTCACACATGATATTCTTCAAATGTTATTGACGTTAATTACTGGAGTTAAGGAATAGAGAAGAAAGAGTCTAAATTCTAAGTGGCATGGGAAATGGAGTAACTGGAGTACAAGCTCATTCATGGAGTCAAAACAGAGGTACTCCTTAAAAACAATGAACCAAGAAATTCCAGCTGTTAGAATGGACATATCATATCTCTACTTGACTAGCAGAATCAGCAGTCCTATTTACACTATGATGTACATTCTGTTGCATCAAAATTACTTCTTAATGGGGACAGACTTTATCTAGACTTTTGGATGGAACAAAATTATTGGCTCAACCAAGAAGTATGTCAATGCAAAGTCTGACATAAAAAAACAGTAAGGAAAATATGGAGAAAAAAGACTTCATCAGTGTTAATTTTTGTGATATGCATGTAACTTTACCCTGCTGGTCTGAACTGGAATATAGTTTAACTAGATAATCTAGAATTTTATGTACTTTATGCAATGAGAGTAGATAGAAAAAAATAGAAAAAATTGAATCATTGTTACTACCCCAAAACCAGTCACACATAAATGTTCAATAAACATAAATTATAACAGTTGTGAATTTGAACATAATTTGTCATTTATAAGAATTGTATTAGATGAATTAGTAAGCTATGGAACAAAATTTTCTAATTTTGGTCCCCAACCTTAATCAAAATGTTATGAGTTCCTTAACTAGTAAAATAATATTCTATTTGTCTGCTAAATTCTACTAAGTAAAAAAAATAAATAAATAAACAAAATAAAACAAAAAACAAACATTGAATATTTTTATTTTACTCACAACAATAAAGAAAAAGCATATTATCTTAAGAATATATTTATTTGAATGTTAAACTAATCAGACATTTCATTCCCTGGGCATTTTCAATGTTGGTGTTTTCATTTATACAAATAACTTAGGTCCTGAAAACACTGAAAATTTTGTTATTGTGAGAGAAGAGAAAAGTAGTTGATAAAGACATTTATATATTAATTGTGTGAGAAAATTTTCAGTGCACCTTCCATTTGCCAAGGTAGACAGGGCATGTGAGAAAAGCATGAATACTCTATCTCATTGAGAATTTAAAAATACTAGGAACATTTTTTTCATTCACAGCTGTGAGAATCTGGAAGAGCTTCTGTGAACGTGTGTAGGTTGGCAATGTATTTCCAGAGACCACCTAAGTATCTCTACCTACCCCTCCCCAGTCGGCAGCTGTTCCTTGCACGAGGGACTGCAGAATAAAAGAACGTCTTCTCCTAAGTTGGTGTTTGCAGGTACCAGAGCAGACAGACATGGGGCTGAGGCCTGCGACCTTGCAGTCTGCGCTTTGGCAGTTCCTCATTATCTTTCACTCTGACGACGTGGAGGGCGCTTTTGCAATTCCATCCTTGGGGAAAATCCAGCCAATATTGCCTCCCTCTATTTCTCTCTCCTACTGCTCCACTTGCCACCTCCAATATCCCATAAATTGAAACAGCAGCAAGAAGTGTAAAGCAGTAGAGCTTATCTAACACCTAATAAAAGAGAAATGTAAGCAAGACAACAAACAAACAAACAAATAAAACCTTTGCCACTATCAAAGAAGTGAAGAGAAAAGCAGAAGCTACAGAAATGTTGAAGCCAAACCAGGAGAAGGTCACTCTTCAGATCTCCTTGCTTTTGCTTTAAAAGCTGTGTTTAATTGTTAGTCACGATGCACTGTGGGCAGAACAATTAGTAGTATCTATATTAGATCTAAGCTGTAATTATTTGTTACATTAATCATGACTAGAGTGAGAATTTAATTAGTCACGAACATTAAGTGAATTTTTCTGAAGCGGGGGAAAATGTTTTTTGTTGTTTGGTGCATCTGATTAAAGAAGGGGCACCACAGCCGACTGGTAAGCTGAACCTTCAAGGTTTGTTATCAACTAACAAAGAGATCTGGATCCAGGTGTTCCCACAGCACTGCACTGGTGTTTCTTATCCAAATGGCAAATCCATGTGCAGGTTTCTCAGCACAGGTAAAGGAGGACTGAACATCAAATGTCACCCTATACTTCAGAAAGACCATCTGTCTATTTTGCTCAATTTCTATCTGTTCCCCTTATTTCCTCTTAATCTGTGTTTTCATGATGGCAAAGATGTACCAGAAAAATTCCAGGCAATGGGGAAGGAGCAGCCCAGAGAGAAGTCCACACTGAGTGAGATTAGTATTTATCTCTGTGATGTGTTTTGAAAGGAACTGAGCGTTTGGCATTCATCTAATCAAACACAGCGAATGTCCAATGCCTCAAAGCTCTGCAATCTGTACTCTTTTCAAATTAGAAATATAAAAGCTTTTGGGGGACACTTGGGGATGGAAACAAAGCATAAATGTGGTGGCTGAGATAGTGTGGGCCACAACGTTTTGATAATGTGACACTTTTAATGAGTCACATACGTAGAGCTGTTATCGCCCCAAACAGCTCTACCCTGCTGATGCGAGTGAAAAGTTTTAGACAAACTCAGCGTTCTTTTGCTCATTACACTGACCTGTCAGAAATGACAACTTGGCCCAGTCTGGTTATTCCATGCTGACAAGGTACCATTCAGGCTTCGCGGCAATAATGTCAGCTTTTAAAGGTGCAATGTACTTAAGGAAGCTCATTTCTATGATTTGGCCAAAAAGAGCCATTTTCCTTGTCAGTGGTGAGGAATGCCTTAGTTTTCTCTAAATTAGGAGTCGTTTTCATGGAGATTGTTCCTGGAAAAACCTGCAGAAAGGAAGAAAGCTATTTTTTGAAAGATTTAAAATAATTTAGCCTATTGAGCAATGGTGTGATTACCGAGTGTGTTGAGGACAGCCAGGGATGCTCAGTTCTGTCCAAAGCCTACTTTGAGACCACCAATAACTCTACAAATAAAACTTCAATTTGTTCATGAACAGTATGCACCACCCCCTGCAAGCTGAGAGCATTGAGTGGGAAAGTTCTTACTGTGTACTTTGGGGTCACAGTCTGCACTCTGGCATAGGATGAAGGTAACAAGTATAAGATACTGTTCCAGAGGCAAATTTTCACTTCGCTTTGTCCAGGAGGAAAGGACAGGGAGAAATTTAAGGCTAGTGTTAGGTATGAAAGTAAAAAAGTCATGATGTGCTAGTATAATCCATTGGGAGACAAGAACAGAAATAAGCTACTTCATTCTGTAACTTCTCCCATCAACACAATGTTGTAGTTGAGTCCACTCAAATATCAAGTTTTTGGCAGGACTGGAATTATGTTTTGAAATTCAAATGTGAGGTGTCTTAACTCCATTATTTCAATATACTACTTCCAAAACTTAAAAGATGAGTAGATCACATAGATAGATAAATGGATAGATGGATAGACAGGTGATAGACAGACAGAACTGGTGATGCATCAACCATGAGGATGCCTTAGAGTTTTACCAACACTAGTAGATTCAAATCCAACTCAGTGATCTCATGGATGTTTGCTCTGTTCAAATTTTCTGGGATAGACTAATGACAATGTCTAAACAATTCCTCTGAAAGATCCCATGGGGAGTTCATAGAAGGATTTAGAAGTATAGTGTTTTGTTTGTTTGCTTTTTTTTTTTCACCCCCCCCCAGGGGGGATGGTCACGCCGCAATCCCTTCTCCTCCATTCTCCTCTCAGGATCTTGGGCACGCACGCACACACGCCCTGCGTGAGTTTTAAGCCACCAGGTCTGGGACGCGAACCGCAGTCGACTATGTGGGAGTCCAGCGACATAGCCATTACACTAACTGCTGGTTCCCTGTTTGTTTGCTTTTTAATACACACTCTATTTTAACACAAGATTCTTTTGGGTGGGCTTTTGACTATACTAACAACACATACAGGTTTTAGATTGTGGAGCACAGACAGCCCACTTCTTCTATGTGACAGCAAAAGGAACAACCCCAAAATACCATCTGATTGCCCATGCTTTACATTAAAAATCTGGAATCTTGGGAACAGCAGATAGCATAGCAGCCATATCACTGTACTCACACATGGCCTATTGCAGTTCAAGTCCCAGACCCGATGACTTGAAATTCACACAGGGCAGGCGTGCATACGTGACCAAGATCCTGGGAAGAGTATGGAGGAGAATGCAGTGTGGTCATCTTCCTGGGGGTGGGTGACTTCTCACTTTCCCTCTCATTATTTCTGTTTCTCTCTGTCTCTGTCTCTGTCTCTCTCTCTCCAGTGAGCACACACATCCTAAGGAAAAAAAAAAAAAAACTCTTAAAAGAAAAAAAAAGAAACTGGAAACTTTCCAAAATATTTCTGACCAAAATATGAGTAAAAATGTCCATAAATACTCATACAGAGATTAAATTATCTAGACAACTGAAGGAAGATTTAACTGAAAAATAAGGTACTAGGATTGATAGCATTTTTTTGACCTAGTGATCAATCAGCTAATACAGTTTTATTAATTAATTAGTGCTCTAGTGCTGTAGTAAAGAGTACATTATCCTGGGACCAGTAGGTGGCATGGTGGTTTAAAGCACTAGACACTTCCACATGGCTTATCATGGTTCGAATCCTGGACCTGGCGGTTTGCTTTCTCACTTCCTCTCTCTCTCTCTCCATCTCTCCAGTCAAATGAAATAAATGAATAAATAAATAAAATAAAATAAATTTTAAAAATGTTTTAAAAAAAAGAGTACATTATCCTCAGATGACTTACTTCCAAATAGGGAACATACACTGACACATTAGAAATGTTAGAGAATAATACCATATTTGGTGAACGTGTATTTGTCTATACATGCTACAGGCACCTGAGAACTAGAGGAAGTTAGAAAATCTGAATATAGGTAATGCTGTTAGTGACTATCCCAGATTCACAAGCAGATTTATATACATGTACTCAGAGAGACACTATAAGAAAAAGCTAATGTGCGTAAAAACTCATGCAACATTTGCTTGAGGAGCATAAATGTTGAGGAAGAATATGCAAATTGCAAAATGGAAGATCATGCTGAAAAGGAAAATCTGTAACCTCATTGTAGGAGGTATTGAATGACGGGGAGGAGAGATAACAGTACTGTTTTGTTGAAGTCACTTTGTGTTTACTTCCTCCACGTTGCTGAGAATATTTAAAATTCATGATTCATTATTTTTAATAATTTTGACAACACAAAACTATATAATGCTTGTGACTCAACATCTAGTTTCAACTTTCATTATATGTAGTTCTTGTTATAGATTGAATGCCATTTATTTCAGTTCAATATTTTTATTAGTGTCTATTGGATACTTGGTATAGTGGCAGGTTTCGATAGGGAAGAGGTAAAATTTATGACTTCTGTTCACTGGAAGTTTATAATCTAGATGCCTCAGAAAATTCTTTCTATATCATTGAAAGCTTAGAAAATTCTTCCTCAGGAAAACAAATCTGGACAACAATGTTAAGAAATCTGCTTGTGAACTCAAGTCATTCATTTTACCTTCTTTGTGGAGGTCAATGAAATGAACACTACTTATTAGCACTAAGAACACCTGTCCTTAAAAATAGCAATGCTTTTTTATGTGAATATAGGCTTATGGGTGATGAGACATTGTAAAGAATTTCATTTCTTTTGCATCTCTCTAAGTGCCTTTGTGGAGAAGGGTCATTGCATACCTCTAGACCTTGTTCTCGTCTTTTTCGACATTATGGGACATCTGCCTATGTCATATATGTTCTACAAGTGTGAAAAAAATGTTCATAGTTCATGAGAGAGTTTAGGGCTTTGAATCACTCTATATCTCTTTTTCTCTTTTTTTGTTTTGCTTTTTTAAAAGTTTATTTATTTCTTCCATGTGTGAGGATAGACAAAGATCATTGATCACTTCCAACAGGGTCCCAATGCCACAATTCATCTTCACCTTTAGGCCAGTCCCAAATCATGAGCACATGTTTGCCCAGCACATTCAGGAAGGTCTTCAGACTTGAACCAAGAACTTTGCCATGTATGATTGCCTCTCAGAATATCACATTTTACTGTTGTGCCACTGTCTGACCCCTGTATCTTTAATCAATCATGCATTTAACTCACTCAACACACTTCCACATCCTTTCTTTCATTTGCTCCTCATAAGTTTATTTTTGTCATAAAGCATATTTACATATTATTCATATTTACAGCTCTTCTCTCATCAAATGAAACCAACATAACTTCCACAAGCATTGCATATCAATTTCCTATAACCCAATACTGTCAGTCTTTCCTTCTCCTTTTCTATCTCACCATTCTGGCTCCTTTCACTGATTTCTGCAAATGCATACACATCAGCAGTTCACAGATAATCTGTACCCAAAGATGATACTTCCTTTTTTTAAAAAAATTTTTTTGAGAGGTTTTCGCTATAGGGCGCATGAGCTCGCCAGACAGAGAGAGACAGAGAGACAGAAAGTGAGAAATCACCCCCCAGGGGTATGGTCACGCCGCAATCCCTTCTCCTCCATTCTCCTCTCAGGATCTTGGGCACGCACACACACGCGCCCGGCGTGAGTTTTAAGCCCTGGGTCCCTGACGGAACCGCAGTAGACTACGTGGGAGTCCAGTGACATGGTCATTATGCTAACTGCTGGTTCCCAAAGATGATACTCCTTAATCTTCTCTTTTTGTGAGAAATATAAAGCCTTTCTTCATCAATAACTTGATCATTTTTCTTTTGTTATAATTGTTGCTTCTTTATTTTAGGCTTTTTTTAAAAATTTACAGGAAATCAAGGATTTGCCTTCTAATAGATAGATACAGTCATTCCTGACATAGTGACTTCCTTTGATTGGATTCAGCTATTGATAATATAAGCTGCTACACGTGGCATATTTCTTCATTCAATTCCTTTTGTTTCCACTCCATAGAAAAACTAAGTAATCTATTATCTTTCCTCCTGGTGACAGGTAGTGGGAGAACATGTCCATCTTATCAGAGAATCCTACTTATCCACTTTCATCTTGAAGTTAAAATTCAAAATACTAAACATAAAATAACTCTCAATTTTATGCTTTGTCCTTTTTCTCTTACAGATGATCCTTAAGATATTTTCTAAATTATTCTAATGTTCCATAGGGCCATATGTAGCAAATTCCCCCTTTGTGATCACCCTAATATAATGGTCAGAGGCAATTAATATCATTTTTTTAAAAAGACAAACTTTGCACTCACAATACACAATATTATATTGTGCTATTATATTAAATATAATGTTATTATATGTAATGAATATATATGTAACACTATATTACATATTTTATCACATATAATTTTCTTTTTATTCCTTATGGTTTAGTTTTCAATTTTTCTTTCTAATTTTACTTCAAAAACACATCTCAGAAATTGTCACATCACACATACCTATATTTTAAGTCCTACATTTCTTCTAACTATTCTAATATTCTAATAGTCCATTTCCTATTCCCTCGTCTTTTTTCTTCTTCCTATATTTCTTTCTTTCATCTTAATTCTTCATTATTTTCAATTAATTTTGCTACTACAGTATTCTATCTTTATTCATCTCCTCTTTATTTTCTTCATCACTTCAACTTGTTGTTATACAGCAGATTCTTCGCTATTACAGTGATTCAAAATTGGGAGTACTTTTGTTCCTCAAAGGACTTTGGGAAATATCTGGAGACATTTTTAGTTGTAATATTTGAGAAGGAAGAGGATGTGGCAGGAGTCTAGCATGTAAAGTCTAGGAATGCTAGGCATCCCATAATGCATAGGGAGGATATCTCCGCAACACACTTTCTGGTCCCAAATGTCAATGAAGCTGAGATTGAGAAATACAGCCTAGCTACTAATTTTGTTCTCATGTACTCTGTGGAAACCATAGATGTTCCTACTTGCTATCACGTGGTTCCTTTTTAAAAATTCTAACTATACTTTTCTCAAATGTAGTCTCTTTGTGGTGAAATGTCCTATTATTGGCCACACACAAAATTAAAGGCTCCATGGAATTTTCAGACTGGGATATTTACATTCATACATATGGAACATTTTATACACCTTTTCTACTTGATATACCATATACTTACAATGTTTTAATGAGAAAAATAATCTGTCCATATGAAAGTTGGTCATTACACATAAATACCTAAATCACTTCCTTCTTTTAGTAAGCCCCACTATTTAGATGGGGACAAATAGTGAGAAATAGTCTACCGTTCTTATGAACTTCCATTTAAATTTCTCAGAGTAACTAGAATCTTTATCATATTTGTTGGCTTCTATTTCAATACTCTCTTTGATATAAAATGTAATTGTTAATCCATTTAATTTAATGTCCTGGGAAATCCATTTTTCACACACAACTTTAATAAAAATATTAAAAATCATTCTGTATGTTCCTTCAAAGATTTTTACAATGCCATAAAATCAGCAACATTTTTGCTTCATCGACACATAATACTTGGTTTTTAATGGTGATTTTAAAAAGTTTCCAGGTAAATTTTCTAATGTGAATATATTATTTTATTCTTTCCTGTATAGCTTTTTTTCTACTATAAATAAATAATTTTATCAATATTATAACCTCATTCTTTCTTATCTCTAATCTTAAAATTATTTGTTCTGTTATGATTGCATCCTGTAAGCTATTCACAGATAATGGCTTTGCTTTACTATTTTTTCTTCTTTTTATTTTAACCTTGGCCCTATCTACCATCCTATCTACTCTTCCCATTTAAAATTTTCATAGCTTAAAAATGTTACTTTATTTAGCAAAACCTGTGTTTATTCATCACATTCGTAAATTTCTTCCATAATCAACACAAATTTATTTAAGACTCTTATCAAATTTTAAAAATCGGTAACAAAAATGTTCATAAGAAATCATTAGCTTTCATTTTATATTTCAAAATAAGTTAGATATTGTTGCTTATTATTCAGAAATCATTTTTTTCTTCCTTTATGGAAGAGCTTCTCTTCTGAAATTGTACCAAAAAGACCAAATTCTTCCTGATCCAAACTCTCTTACAGCTAAGAATGGTTCACAAGTAATTTCTAGCCAAAGAGATCCAGGACAGTCTCATCTGAGAAGTTGCTAGAAGATCATTATCTCTAGTAACAAAAGAGGATGGCAACAATTTTTCCCACTGGCACTCTTTTCCTGGTTTTGGATATTATGTTGTGAAGAAATGAAGTTTGGACTAATGCTTCCCTGATCACAGGGAGAATGTGTTATGTCCCAGATGAGCAAGATGAATTATCATAAGGAACTAAGTCCTTGGTGACATTGTCATGCCTCCATGCCAATGATTACTATGGCACTTATGACATTAATAAGTGCCAGTACAAGTGCTGATATGTTTGGAGTGTTTACTAAGTGGCAAGAATTTTATGCCCTTTACACATATTATCTAATTCTCAACCTAATCCTAAGTGAATTTTTAGAACTAGTGTCCACATTTTACATCTGAAAAACAGTGGACCAAATAGCTTGCACATGGTCTTGCAGCTAGTCAGTGGCACAGGTAGAATTTGATCCTAGGTCAACAGGCTCAAAATTAGTCTTATTTTTCTCATTTTTTTTAAAATGAGAAAACTGAGATTTGAAAAGATTAATGGTATAAATATTATTTATATTCTTATTACTAAGTTATACTTTGTTATACCAGCCCAGAGGTCATCTCCTCCAGACTTTGTGGTATATGAGAGGATTATATTTTAAATGATTGTATCTGAATTGTGTAAGCAACTGTCACCTGGGGGCCAGCAGATGGTATAGTGGTTATGTCTCTGGACTCTCACATGACCAACTGCACTTCAAGTCCTGGACCCAGTGGATTGACATGCCAGGTGCAGGTGCATGTGTGCCCAAGATCCTGGGAGGAGAACGGAGGAAAAGGGACTATAGCATGGCCAGCCTCCCTGGGGGTGATTTCTCATTTTTCTGTCTGTCTTTCCCTCTCTCTAGCAAGCACCCTAAGGCAAAAACTTAAAAAAAAAAAGAAAAGAATAGAAACTTATCACTTCATAGTCTTCAGTTTCTAAGTAAAAGCTATTGAACAGAATTTTTCTTCAGTCTGGCTCATCTATCATTTGTCCTGGTCCACTTCACTTTTCTTTTCTTTCTTTTTTTCATAATCATATTCCCCAATGTTGATGGTTAGATTATATAAAGGAGCCACCTTTCATACTCTGTATCTTCTCTTGTTCTGGGTGTGATCTGTTATCCATTTCTCTGCTCCTCTTTCTTATATCTGGTTCCATAGATTTCAGTCCAGGTATTTTCTTTCTACCTGCTCTTTGTTCATTTCTGCCAACGTTTTTCTCTATTTTCTCATCCTTAAAGTTCAGTACTTCTTGGAGAGAAAAGAAGCAAGGGCTCTCCCCATTGCCAGATCTTCCCAGGTTCTTACATGTGTCTGTCTCTTATTACTCTGCCTTTTCTACTTTCACTTCACAGCCTGGACTAGCCTCATTATCTTTCTTCCTATTTTCTAAAGCCTTTGATGGCTGTTTTAGTAACATATTATTAGCAAACTCTTCGGTCCTTAAATGCAGAAACTACCTCCTTTACTTAGCTATTTGTTATTATTTGAAAAGGGCAGTTACGTATCTAGAGACTATTGCAGATCCCAACACCTGGTGGGGGTTCAAAGATGTCCATTAAAGGAAGGAACAGTGAGAGAATATGTTAACAACGCCTTTGGCATTTTTTTCCTGCATTAATTTGTACAGATGCTACCAAAATCATGGCACCTTTTTCTCTTCTATCAGCATCCTAGACTCTATCCATTATTTTTAATCTCTTTTATTTTATTTTTATTTTCTTGTATAATTTACTGAGACCTTTTTGTCCCCAGAAGCTATCCAGAGTTCCCTTTACAAATGGTACTTATTTTCTGGATCTAAAACATTTTTCCTGATTGTACATTTAACTAAATGATTTCCAGAGCTTTATCAGTAGCTGATCACTGGATGTCTTCTCTGCAATAATAACTCATCTCAGTTCTTAAGTGGAAAAAAAGTCCATAGGTATTGCTTCATCCTTAAGTAAATGAACAAGATATTTGGCCATAGCCCGTTCAGTGCAACCATCACAAAATTCTTTGAATAGTATTGTTCCTTTTTACTTCTGACACCATCTCCATAATAAATTCAATTTATCTTCTCATCGAATGCTCATGTCAAATTTCTTGCATCCTGGATTTTGAATTATAGCAATTATGCCTCTCAATATATTTGATAGAATTAATAATCAGGGTCCTCACAGTGTGATCTCTTCTAAGCCCCTGCTCTTATGTGACATGTCACTGTTTCCCACAAGTTTTCCCATGCAATGATTTTCATCACTAACGGAGATGTACATATATAGAGAGTTTTTTCAAGTTTATTAATCTATCTCATAAGTGAGACAGAGAAAGACAGAAAGAGAAGAAGAGAGAGAAATATAGGACCCCCCAACAAGGTTGCAACCCTGTCATTTAACTCCAGTCTCAGATACCTTGGATCATGGACATAAACCTGCCTGGCATACTCAGGGAGGTCTCTGCAATTGAACTGGGAACTTTTCCATGTTAGTCTGCCTCACAGAGTGTTGTGTTTTACCACTGTGCCACCATCTGGCCCTCCATGTGTATTGAACTCTTCTTTCTCTTCCTCTTCTATAAGAATGCTCACCAAGCAAATCTGTTTTCTCTCTTTTCCACCCAAAATGTTTTCATTTTTCCTACTCCCTTTCACTTTTCTCTCTTATCCCAATTACTTGACTTTTTCATGATTATGTTACTATTAATATCAATATTTTTACTGTATAATGATAATAATTATAAATGACAGTTAATGCTATTTATGGAACATCTATAGTAAACCAAGTATTTTACATGGTGAGCATGTATTTGTGTATGTATGTGTGTATATATTAATTCTCTTGATAGTTAAAAGTACTTTTATAATGAGGAAATGGAGACTTTGTTTTTAATTAGCTGATTCCAGATCCCAGGTGCTAGTCTGAATGTATATATCTCATTTAATTCTTATATACATTATGTAGGTAATGCATGATGTATATAATACAAATGAGGATTAAATAAATACATTATGTAAATATATACACATATAGCAAATACATCATAGTCTAAAGAGATAAGTGCTATTTTCCATATTTTTCAAATGAGAAAACCAAGCTATGGTGAATAAGAACGTTGCCAAAGTTGTGCAGGTTGTAAACGGCAGAAGGATTTGATTACTTGTGTTTGTTTCCAGAGCTATTCATACTGTGTGACTCTTCACCCTGATCCTTAACTATAGTCAAGCCTCAACATTGCTAACGCTCCTAAGAAACAGCCAAATAAAAACATATACACACACAAGGCAAGGACTCCTATATGTAATGTATCTCTACCTTGTAATAATTTGTTCTTGCTGCTCATGATTTTGCAGTTCTCTTGGGACTTTTTTGATTCTTTATTTTTTTCTTCTGTGCATATGCTCACACAACACCTTCCCATATAACTCCTCTTCTCTTTACATCTTCATTAACCTTACCCTGACCTTCTTTATTTAATCCAGCACTTTCTTGACAGGCATCACCTACTCTCATCAACACAGCTCACTAATTATTGGTCATGCATCTGGTTAGTAGCCCAGATAGAGACTTGTCCACCATGCCTGACAAGGGGACTCGAAGTCCTAGCTAGTGACTTATACACCTTTTTTTTTTTTTTTTTTTGAGAGGATTTTTGCTGTAGGGCATGTGCGCTCTACGGACAGACAGAGAGAAACAGAGAGACAGAAAGTGAGAAATCACCCCCCAGGGGGGATAGTCACGCCGCAATCCCTTCTCCTCCATCCTCCTCTCGGGATCTTGGGCACGTACACACCCACATGCTGTGAGTTTTAAGCCACTGGGTGTGGGACGCGAACCGCGGCTGACTACGTGGGAGTCCAGCGACATAGCCATTACGCTAACTGCTGGTCCCCCAGTGACTCATACACTTTGAGTACTGTACCATGAATACTGTTTTTGGATCTTCCACCTTGATCTTCTTCGCTACTATATCATACTTATTGCTTTGGTTGGTAAGACAAGTCTCTGGGCCAGCAGATGGCAAAGCAGTTATAACACTAAACTCCCATGTGGCCAACCACGATTAGAGTTCCAGACCCTTTGGCTTGAAACACACTGGATGTGTGTGTGTGTGTGTGCATGCCCAAGGTTCCAGAAGAGACGGGATTGTCATCGCCCTTGGAGGGTAATTTCTCACTTTGCCTCTCTCACTGTCTTCTCTGTGTTTCATTCTCTCAAGTAAGGACACACACCCTAAGGCAAAAACCTAAAAAAAAGAAAAAAAAAGTCTCTATTTTCACCTCAGGAGCTGCTTTTTCACCTTTTCTATATTATTCTAAGAAACACTTACTTCGACTAGTTTTTCAAAACAGGTAAAAAATTGCTCTTCTTAAAATAACAAGCGAGGAATGTTTTGTTAGGATCATTCCTCAGTTCTTACTTTAGTTGGTATTTACTCCTCTTTTCTGAAACTTTTTTGTAAACAGTGTCACTGTTTGGCCTTAGCTCTTTTCCTCCAACTCTCTGTTTGTTCCTCCTCAGTGTCCTTTAGAGACTCTGGTTCTTCCTCTCATAATTCTGTCCTAGATTCTTTTTCTCTTCTTATTTTACTATGTTTCCAAATAAAAGTTTGAAGTTAAAGTTTTATCTGAAACATCCAATGTGATAGTAGGTTGGTCAGGCCTCTCACTTTGTTCAAGTGAGAGGCTCACTGTGATCCCATATGACACAAGTTTATACCATAGCTTATTTCTACTGGGTTTAGAAACACCTGGATGCAGCATTGGCCCAGGGCAGAGCCTGGAGCACATGTCCCTGCATCCCAAAGTATGACCAGTAGCTAGTGGATGAGCATTAGTATGACCCATTTACATTTATTCCTCTGAAAGAACTTGCTATATTTAAATTTCCTCACATGGCCTTTTCAAAAGTAGAGAATCTCTCAAGTAAGATTGAATGTGTATTATTTCTGTAAAGACATTATCTTAATAGTTAGGATTCATAGCTTTCTAAAATATAGTAAAGCCTTAACATTTTTGAGTTCTATCTCCCCTACATTATAAACAAAAATTTGAAATTGAAAGAGAAGAAATCATGTATGAAAGGTCACACAAATTGTCAATGACAGTATGCTCAGCATGGTTGAAATCCAGCTGTCCCATGGTTTAAAAGGAAAAGCCGACGACCCTCATGTTTTCAGTGGGTGGGTAAATTCATTTTTTTTTTCTTTGAGGAGAACCTACTTAGGATTTCCCCCTATTCTTCTGAATTACTGTCTGCCACAGAGGTGAGAAGGAATTAGGAAAACATAGCAGAGTCACAGAAGTACAGTCAGCATGGTCATCTGGGTTTCTCTGTTTACTAGGAATTCCAGTTATGACGTGGAAGGGCACTGGTGATACTCAGCTTGGATACAGAACAAGATGGGTTCAGTAATCTAAAACAGTTAAAACTCTTGAGATCTTTTGTCTGCCTATCAATTTATCTATCCATCCATCTATCTGTCTACCTACCAATCTATGTACATCTTTAATGCATTTTTTAAAGAGATATTTTTTGCTATAGGGCATGTGTGCTCGCTGGAGAGATAGAAAAACATAGAGAGACTGAAAGCTAGAAATCAGCCCCCAGGGAAGATAGCCAGGACACAATCCCTTCTCTTCCTTTCTCCTCTTGGGATTTTGAGCACGCACACATACACACATGCCCAGCATGAGTTTGAAGCCAACAGGTCTGGGACTCAAACGTGGTCGGACATGTGGGAGTACAGTGATGTAACCATTACATCATTTAATAGTCCCTCTTTAACACATTCTTGAGCTGAAGGGTAAGCGAGGGTTTCTTAGGAATGTTAAAAGATAATAACCCATGACTTCAAGAATCCAAAAGAACTTCAAGAATAATGCAATAAAGAATGCCACGAAACCCCCTTTTTTATATCATTTGGAAATACTCTAGAACACAAAGACAAAGAGAAAAGAGAGAGAGAGAAAGGGATTGATTCTTACCTTCAAAAGGCTTGTAGTAATCTTTTTCTTTCTTTTTTTTTTTTTGGAGAGGTTTTTCGCTATAGGGTGTGTGTGCTCGCCAGATAGACAGAGAGAGACAGAGAGACAGAAAGCAAGAAATCACCCCCCAGGGGCGATGGTCATGCCGCAATCCCTTTTCCTCCATTCTCCTCTTGGGATCTTGAGCATGCATGCACACACGCCCGCTGTGAGTTTTAACCCCCAGTGTGAGTTTTAAGCCACCGGGTCTGGGATGTGAACCGCAGTCGACTACGTGGGAGTCAAGGGACATAGCCATTACGCTAACTGCTGGTTCCCATTTCTTCCTCTTCTTTATCATCTTCTTAATTTGTCAGAATATTTTCTTAGCAATTCTTTCCACTTAATGTACACTGTCAATGATCTCTGTCTTCAAGTCAAAACTTATGTGCCAGGGCTGGCTGCATGGTGTAGTGGGTAAACTCAGTGCAGAGGAAGCCAGATCTCACACCGCCATCTGTGGTTCACATTTCCATCTATGGTTGCTGATAACATGCTACTTGTGTGTGCACAGGTGCCTAGGGTTCAGATGTGAGGGAGAAATAGAGGAAGAAGGATTACAGCATAACCAGGCACCATTCAGGGATACTTTTATTCTCTTTCTCTGTCTTGCATGCACACACACTCACTCACATTAAAAAGAAACAATTATTTGCCAAAAATTTTATGTCTTGAAAAGTAAATCACAGCTAGCATATTTTATATTTTTAAGGATCATTCCTTTATGTACTTATTCTAGAAACTTAATCTAATCTGCAAAAAATTAAACATAGAAACACCCTTAACAGAGTCTGGTCATCTTCTAGTTTATCAGAATCTTGGACATATGTGCGTACCCAGTGTGTTTCAGGTCAGTCAGACCAGGAGATCCAAACGCATGGTGGCCATGTGGTTTCCAGCACTGCAGTTCAGTATGCTACAGACTATACCACAGAGACTGAACCAAAATGAAAATATTTAATAATCTTGAGGGTACAATACTTTAAGTATATCACCTTTTCTGATTCTCATGATGACCCTATGTACTAAATGAATAAAATATTTCATTCATTTTATATGGGAAAATACTGTAGCCTAGTAAGGATAAATAAATATCCCTATTCATACGTTCATTGAATTAAAGCCGAAACTGAAGCCACTTGAGTAAAAATCCCTTATACATTTTAATCTACCATTGAAAACCCTCCTATTATACCTGAATTTTGTTAGAGGAGTCAGTTTTCCAAGAGACAAGTCACTGACTGAAGCTGGAGAATGATTCCCAAGGGGTCATTGTATAATTCCGTGGCTATTCCAGAAATTTAGAAATGGAACTGAGAATGAAGGTATTACTACTGTGGCTCTCCTCTCCTAAGTTACAAATACAACAAGCTGATTATTATGATGATACTTCATTGCAGTAAGAACCAAAATAGGACAATGAAATCATGATACTTAGCACTTATATAGCACTATTCATCTTCTGAGCTCTTTACAAACAGTAATTAATTAGAGGAGGGCAACAGAGAGTTCAGCTGATCTGGTGATGCACACGTAATAAACCAACTCGAGAATTAAGATCCAGACAGGAAGGGTCTACTTGAAATCCACACTGAAATGTGTGTCTGTGTATGTGTGTGTAAGAGAGTGGATTGTGAGGGTTGAGAGGACCTTTTAAAAAGCCAAATTTCTGAGTTGTCAATATAATCAGCCTTTGAAAGCAGGGCTTCCGCTATTTAAATAATAAAGGAATTTCAGATGGGGCAAGAAGTGGAGGCAAATCAAGTGAAGGAGAAGATCCGATGAGAAAATTAAACTATATTTTGAATTCTACTATAAGCAGATAGTCTTTAATGGTACAAAAATAATGACTGGAATTATCAAAACAAGAAAATGTGTGGCTCATCTGCTGTTGTTTCCTGGGCATTTATAAGCAGATTCACCTTTTCTTTTCTGCTACTTGACTTTGGTCTTATGTGTTTGCCTCCTTGGTGTTATTATGGAGGCTTTAGAAAGATACTTTCTATGGTTGGGATGTGTACCCCATAGGTCATTTGCTGGAGACTTACAACAGTGTTACAAGGTGGAATTTATACAGGGTAATTAGGCCAGGAGGACTCTGCTCTCCTAAGTAGATTGAGTAATTAAGTAATTATCTCGGATTTGTGAAAGTGGGTTTATTATAAAAGTGAGTTTGCCCCCGTCTTGCCTTTTTACACCATCTCTGGCCATATGATGATGCTTTCTACCACACACAGCAAGAAGTCACTCCCCAAATGTGATTCCCGGACCATAGACATCCCATTCTCTAAAACTATGAGGCAAGTAAACTTGCGCATTTTATAAATTACCCAGTCTGTGGCATTTGGCTAGAGCAGCAAAGAAGAGACTAAGACAGTTCTCAGACCCAATCAAATTTCCCTTATGCTCCTCAATTTGCCAGCCAAAATTCCATAAGTGGGAGACAGTTTCTTTGCTTCTACCTTAATTTTACTCCACCCCTTAGTGCAAATCCTAGTTGGGCAGTTTACTATTTGCATGATCGTAAAAAAAAAATCCTGATTTTTTTCATATTTAATTTTTCCACTTAGGAACTAGAAATAGGGTCCATGAACTCATAATATTTAGTTAAAGTATGCATTATGTATGAAAATACGATAGAAGACACAATTTCTCTTTTCTAGAGGCTCACAATCTGGTGGGAATTACAAATAAATAAGCACTTATAAAAATAAGGTGTGGTGGGGACCAGCAGTTAGCGTAATGGCTATGTTGCTGGATTTCCATGTAGTCGACTGCAGTTCGTGTCCTGGACTCGGTGTCTTAAAACTCACGCCGGAAGCGTGCGCGTGCGTGCCCAAGATCCCGAGAGGAGAATAGAGGAGAAGGGATTGTGGCATGGCCATCCTCCCTGGGGGGTGATTTCTCGCTTTCTATCTCTGTCTTTCTCTGTCTGGCGAGCACACGCACCCTCTCAAAAAAAAAAAAAAAAAGGTAAAAAATAAGGTGTGGTAACATGATGTAGTATTCTTTTGAAGCCAGAAAAAAGAAGCCTGAAATTAAATGGTGAAAACTGATTAGTGATATGCTAGTAAATGGTCAAGAACAGGAAAAAAGGATACATGTTAATATAAAAGCAAAAGTTAAAAATAAACTTTATCAGTTAAAGTGTATAACAAAAATTAACAAAATAATAAAATCTACAATAGACTTTAATATAAATTTCATAGTGTCCATTAATTTCCAGAGATTCCTATTGTTGATTTTTGCTGACTCTTGTATCCTTAGCAAAACTACAGTAGCGGTTGATAAATTAGTGTAGTTAAGGCATGAATGTTGTTTGATATTTTCATTTATGTTAATAAATAAGATGAAAATGAAATGAGAAAGACATATACCCAAACCGTATTCATTAATCAATGGTGTGAGGAGTTTCTTTGCCAAAATGGATAATAGAATTATACTGGAAGAGATTTTTATTGTTCTTTTTTTTTTTTTTTTACTGAAAATCAGTTTCTTACTCGATAGAATCAACAAAATAAAAAATCAAGCTCTTATTTCTAATATTTGTCAGTGTTTTTCACTTTCTCTAAATGCTCTCTTCATGCATTGCTTGCTGTCTTTGTAAACTTTTTCCCAACCATTTCTTGATTCTTATGACTTAAAAAAATATAAAAGATAAAAAATGTTTTTCCTGAGTATCTTACATGCTGTATTAGGTATCAAAGCCAAAGACTGTCACTTTAGATTAGAAAGTAAAGCCCTTAAAGTCTTTATTTGCTAGGGACACCATAACAAAATACTGAATTCACTGAGGGCTAAATCTCAAAAATTTAGTCTCTCATTAATTCTGGATGCTGGAAGTCCAAAATCGAGGTGTTAGTAGGATTTGTTTCTTCTAAGGCATATCTTCTTGACTTGAAGATCACTACCTTCTCACTGTGTTCTCACAGGGTCCTTCTTTTGTGTATACAATCATGCTAGGGACACCATAACAAAATACTGAATTCACTGAGGGCTAAATCTCAAAAATTTAGTCTCTCATTAATTCTGGATGCTGGAAGTCCAAAATCGAGGTGTTAGTAGGATTTGTTTCTTCTAAGGCATATCTTCTTGACTTGAAGATCACTACCTTCTCACTGTGTTCTCACAGGGTCCTTCTTTTGTGTATACAACCTTGTTTTGTGTTTTTGTTTTTGTTTTGTTTTGTTTTGTTTTGTGCCAATTGACCTTTCTTATGAGGACACTAGTCAGATTGGATTAAGGCCTCATCTAAGGTCTCATTTAAAAAAACTCACCTCTTTAAAGGTCTTATCACCAAATACAGTGTCATTCTGAGATAACAGAGGATTAGAACTTGAACATGGGGGACCACAATTCAACCTATACTCCAATTTATCTAGGTCTCCTCTGTTATGAGATGTGTTCTGTGACTGAAGTTGGAAGGAATGTGAAATGTAAACAGTAAAGAGAAAGCAAAATGCATTTTTGATGTATTCAATGAAATAATTTTTAAGTATTTCACTTACACTTCCTTCTACATAAAAATTGATATCAGATCAGAGTCTTAGCCTAGTGGTTAAGAGAGCTAGATCTCACATGGCTGATCTCAGTTAAAACCCCAGCCTAATTATTAAAAAAAAATAATAAAATGCTAGATGCATGTGTGTATCCATAGTTATGACAGGATGGAAAAATGAAGGAGAAGAATTGAGGTGTGACCATGCCCCATTGGAGGGTGCTTTCTCCCTCTTCCTCTCCTTCTCTCTCTCTCATGAATGCACACATCCTCTGACAATTAAAAAAATTGTTACTCTAGTTGGAGAGCTAAATGTAGTTATCAATTAGTTGATTAGACACAAAGGTGGGTAAGTTCAGCTGGCACATTCAAAATATGCATATTAAGTGTTCAAAATATAATATGGACAGTAAATGTTATAGTATTTTAGAACAGGAAACAATTTTGCTCAGCTGAATAGAGAAATAATATAGACCTAGGGGTAACTTACAGATATCCTGGATGAGGTTGACCAGCAAAAATAATTATCAACTCAGCAAGTGGCTAGGATGGAGAGAACTTTCTAGAGGTGTGGAACAGCATCAGTGAAGGGGAAGAAAGGAGAAACAAATTTTTACAGGAATGGTGAATGTATCATTTTGACGCAGAGGAATTTGTGCACAGAGATGTGACAAGCATGATTGGAAAGATAGCTTGGAATACAAACATCAGGGCTTTAGATAACATGGTAATGTGTGTCTCTTCATGCAGTCTTGCAAGAGTTAAGCTGAACACTTTTCTGTTGGAATTTTCTGATGTCTCTGAGTTGGCCATCTAAGCTCTCCTCCTGAATTAATACTGGGTTTGGGGTGACCTGGAAGGTCAACTCTTAAGATAATTAGTACCAAAGAGCTGCACTCTTGCCATACTGCCATTTCAGCCTTCTCACAATCTAGCAATTTTTCATGATAAATTGAATCTAATAACATATTTTTTGCAGTCAAGATACATGGTGGATCATTGTCTTGTCACTTTGATAAAATGTTTGGCTTTTTTTCCTCTGGTCCAGACTTCATGATAGAGCAGGTGAAAAATCTACAGTTATGTCAAACCAAACACAAATATAACAATTTCCTGAAACATGGACTTGAAAAAAAATCATTAGTTCTTTGAGTAAAATAATCCAAGGCTATTGCCTGTGCTTCATGATTTAAAATGTATTGTGTTTGTGCCTTTCAGTTTTAGGGTTTGTTTAAAGATAGACAGTGGTAGTTTGAAGAGATGTAAATGAGAGGAAAGATTGTTTCTGCCTGCTACCAAAATTTAGGTTATTTAAACATGTTGAAGAGACTCCTCTGATAGTGTCAACCCAAATCTATATTCCATAGGAATGAAGGCCTATGAATGAAGGCCTATGGAGTCTGTGACTCCAAAGAAGGATTAGTATATTGAAATGGATTACAGAATAGGGCTTGCAGTTGACAACATGGGTAATTCTTGACTCCATCAGTTAACACTTGTGACTAGAAGGAGGCCATCTAGTCACACATATAATCGTTTCTGCATCTGCCTGTGTAAACTGCAGAGACTACTAGCGCTGAGACTATGACTTGAGCAAAATGCATAAGAAAGGATCAACACAATTCCCAGCATAGAGCAGATGATCACAGATCTACATATCATTAATATAACATCCTTTGTTTCTTTATTCAAGATAGTCAGTTTAATTAGATTGTAAGTTTTTTGTTTCATGCACATAATCAAATTTTTTCTATTTTTCTTCTGAGGATAAATATGTTATTATCACTTAAGATATTCTTATTGTCAAATAAAATATAAGTATAAAAAAATGTTGCTTAATAAATTACTGTAAAGCAAACTTCACACTGGTCAAGAATCATAAACTTTTCAGTATTAGGAAACAAGGCATTGTATTTTTAGAAAAACAAAGGTAAGCATAGCAGATTTCTCATCAGAAATCACATAAATAAGAATACAATAAAACAAAATATTAAAATTTGGGGACCAGCAGGTGTTGCAATGGTAACATTACTTGGGCTCCCATGTAGTCAGCATGGTTCAAGTCCCAGACTTGGTGACTTAAAAACTCACACTAGGCATGTGTGTGTGCATGACCAATTCCTGAGAGGAGAATGAAGAAGAAGGAATTGTGGTTGGCCATCCCCTTACGGGTGGTTTCTTATTTTCTATCTCTCTGTCTCTCTGGTGAGTGCCTGTGCCCTATAGTAAAAACCCTTCTCTATAAATAAATAAATAAATACAATTAAATAAAAAGATTCACATCCCACAATTTTTAAAAAGACTTACATACCAGGGACCAGCAGTTAGCGTAATGGCTATGTCTTTGGACTCCCATGTAGTCGACCACGTTTCGAACCTCAGACCCGGTGGCTTAAACTCATGCCGGGCACATGTGCATGCGTGCCCATGATCCCAAGAGGAGGATAGAGGAGAAGGGATTGTGGCATGGCCATCTCCCCGGGGGATGATTTCTTGCTTTCTGTCTCTCTGTCTTTTTCTGTCTGTCTGGTGAGCGCACACGCCCTATAGTGAAAACCTCTCCAAAAAAAAAAAAAAAAATTAAATAAAGCACATACAGTTTAGGATTGAAGAAATAAAACTTCAGGGTTTTTCCTTTCTTTTTGTTTTTGTTTTTGCAAATAGCGTGATCATCTATATATTGTAGAACATTTAGAAAAATAATTAACGAAAAACATAAAAACAAAATTTTAGGGGCCAGATAGTAGCCAGGGGGTAAAATGCAATTCTCTGTGGGGCAATTCGATGTAGAAGAGTTTCCAGTTCAAATATAAAGACTACCCTGATAAGTCAAGCGCACCCTTCAGGATCCAGGGCTGGCTTTGATGGATTGTGGCATCTGAACTCTGTTGAGGGGTGTTGTTTTTCTCCCCCTTTTCGCTCTCTCTCTCTCTGTCTCTCTCTCTCTCTGTTTCTCTTGATCCTGATAGAAAGAAAAATGAAAGATAAAATGAAGAAAGGAAGAATCTTAAAAGCAAAACAAAAAAAAAACCAGTGACAAACAGAAACAAAAAGCTGCTGGAGCTCGGACACTTTCGTAGTAAGTATTGTAAAGTTTTGGCTACAGAGTAAATGTGCAGGCCAATTACTTTTCTATATACCCTAAATTAATAGTTGGAATTTAAAATATTTTTAAATAATTAAATTAGCGATAGCACAGAAATATTTAATTATATATGTCACTAAATACATACACAATCTGCATAAGAATAATTACAAAACTCTGCTGAAAAGAAATAAAGAAAATCTTTCTATATTCATGGATTGAAAAACAGCTTGGTAACTATCTCTTATCTACTCTACTAATCTATAAGGCAATCCTAGCCAAATTCTTGAAAGCAAGTTTGTAGCTATTGACAAACACTTTTTTTCTTTCTTTTCTTTTCTTTTTTTTTTTTTTGCCTTAGAGCACGTGAACTCTTGGGAGGTGAGTCAGTAAGGGGGGAGGAGAGAGAGAGAGACAGTGGAATGGACAGTGAGAAATCATCCTGGGGGAGGATGGGGAAGATGGCCACACTGCAATCCTTTCTCCTTCATTCTCCTCCTGGGATCTTGGACAAGCACGCATATGCATCCTGCCTGGTTTTCAAGTCACCAGGTCCAGGACTTGAACCATAGTTGACCATGTGGGAGTCCAGTGACATAACTGCTACACTATCTACTGGCCCTGAAAAACTGTTTAGAAAGTATATATGAAAAGGCAAAACATCTGTAATAGCCAACACAATAATGAAGAAGGACAAAGTTGAATAACTAACACTACTTGACTTTGACAGAGTTAGAATAAGCATAATAGCAAAATAATAAACACATAGATAAATGGGACAGATATATAGCCAGAATAAATAAACCCACATGAATACGGCCAACTGGTCTTTGAAATAGGAACATATGTAATTAAATGTAGAAAGGATAGTCTTGGGGCCAGCCAGTAGCATGGTGGTTGAGGCAGCTGGATCCCACACAGCCAACTTCGTGGTTTGAGTTCCAGACCCAGCATCTTGAAAACACACAGAATTAAAAAAAAAAAAAAAAAAAAAAAAAGTCCTGAGGGGTCTGATTTCTCATTTTTCCTTCCTCTCTCTTTTTCTCTCTCTGTCTCTCTCTTTCTGGTGAGCATATGTGCCTTATAGCAAAACTAAAAAGAAAAGAAAGGATAGTATTTTCAAATAATAGTGCTGAAAATATTTGACATTCATATCCTCTTAACTCCTCTTCCCAAATGAACCTAGACACAGGCCTTATAGCCTTCACAAAAGTTGACTCAAAATGAATCATAGGCCTAAATATAAAATGCAAAACTATAATGCTTATACAAAAAACGCAAGAGAAAATATAAGTGACCTTAGGTTTGGTGATGAGATTTTAGGCACAACATCAGTGAAATAAAATTTGATAATGGACTTTAACAGAATTAAGAATTTCTTCTCTTTGTAACACATTGTTAAGAAAAATAAAAGAGAGACTATGGACAGAAAAAGCATTGGCAAAACACTTATTAGTTACAGGGTTTTTATCCAAAATATACAAGAGACAATTAAAACCAAATAATTACAAATCATTCCTTTAATTTCAAAAAATACATGAAAAAAATATCTTGTCCAAGAAAATATATAGATAGTACATAAGCATATGAAGTTATTCAGTATCATTTGACATTAGAAAATTACACATTGAAGCAATGAAACACTATTACACTCTTATTAGAATAACTCAAATCCCAAAACATGTCAATGCTAATTCTTAGGGACAGCACAGTGCAAGAAAAAAATCATATTCATTACTAAAAGTACAGACACTTTGGAAGACAATATGGCAGTTTTTTACAAAGTTAAGCATAGATTTCCCTCATGACTCAATAATCATACTACTATGTATTTACTGGAATGATTTAAAAATTTACATCAACACAAAAACCTACATATAGACATTAATTGTAGTTTTTCTTATAATTGTCTAAATATTGGAAAGTGTCAAGATTTTCTTTATTAAGTAAATGAATAAATGGTGGTGTATCTATACAACACTATATTATTCCATAAGAAAAATAAATAAGCTGTCAAACAATAAAGATCAACAACATATATATGAACATTTTTCATATACATATATGTAATCAACCATATATATGTACACATATTTCAAATATGTATTACTAAGTGAAGAATCCATTTTAAAAGTCTACATATTGGGACTGGTAGTTGGTGTAATGTTTATTCTGCTGGACTCCCATGTAGTTGACTGTGGTTCGAGGCTGGACCTGGAGGCTTAAAACCCCCTCTGGGTGTGTGCGTGCATCTGTGTCCAAGATCAAAAGAAGAGAATGAAGGAGAACGGGCTGCAGTATGACCATCCTTCCCCTGGGGCAGGGTGGGGGTTGGTTTCTTGCTTTCTGTCTCTCTATCTTTGCCGTGAGCACATGCACCCTATAGCAAAAATCTTTCTTAAAAAGATAAAGTCTACATACTATATGACTGCAATTTTATGACATTAGGGAGCAAGTGAAACTATAGCAACAGTAAAAATATTGATGACTAATGGAGGAAGAGAAGGTTGCACAGAAGATTTGTTAAAACAGTAAAAGCCTTCTGTACAATACTGCAATGGTGGAAACATAACACTTGGCAGAATCCTTAGATCTTGACAGCACAAAGAGTAAATTTTATATTTAAAAATGTGTAAAAAAATAATTTTTGAGGTGGAGGGGTCACAAGATGAAATGCAGAACATGACAAAGCAGTAAAACTGAATTACAAATGTATGAAATAATGTCACTGAAGGTTGTGGGGGGATTGTTGCAGACCTAAGTAACTTTGATAATCAGCAGAGTCTATAAAACTAAAAGCAAATAAGCACTGTAATTGAGTTGATAAATGCGTCCCACTGGGAAATAAGTTGAAAATTCTGAAACTGCTATGCATGCATACTGGAACTGAATAACTAAGTAAATAGATGGCAGATGCTGGGGGCCAGGTTTCTCACTGTTGGGATGGCATATCACTAATAAGGAAGAAGAGAAATCTAGAATGCTTCATCTGGTAATAGGTTAGAATTGCATACATTCACATGAACTGATGTTTAATGTACTATAGATACAGATGGCTACATATGCATGTATTAATAGATATGTGTGCATCCTTGGGTATACATGAGGGGACTTCAACATTTTGTGGAAAACTGGAATTAAAGTATAAATTTATTTTGGTGCTTTAAACTTAATACCCATGCATTGCTATTTTGTAGCACACACTTTCAATAACTTTTTGAAGATGCCAGTGTGTTCTCTGTCAGCTGAGAGGGCTTCAAAGTGATAATGCTCTAGTAGAGACAAGCACACCTAGCACCCAAATCCAGGTGTTTAATAACGTTCTTCTAAATAAGATATCAGATCTCTTTGGAAGAATGATTGATTATAAAAGTAGGACAGGGAATATATGAAATGATCCTGGAACATTAGAAAATGACAGAAAATAAGACCGAAAAAAAAAAAGAGGAAAAAGGTGAAATAAAAACCTACACGATGGTGAAAATTATATTGAGGAACAAAAGAGTCAAATGAAAGAGTTCTACTGGCCAAAGCTGGAACAATTTGAGCAACAACGTAAATAAATTAGCTTTGCATTACAACTGAAAAGATAGAATAAATGTCCATGAGTCCCTAATAATATAAATAAATGATTGACTAACTCAAAAAGAAGTGAATTCCTCATCTTAAATTTTTGTATAATTTATGAATATACTTGGCCTTAAAGAGATAGAGCATAATGCTTCACTCTTTAAGTGTAGACCATGCATAATCATGCATAATTACTTTTTTCCAAAGTAAGGCCTGTTAACTGGGGCCGGGGTGGGAGAGTTACTTTGCAGCAGACAAGCCTATCAAATACTACTTTAACCAACTGATCAAAGTTCACACCAACCATGGTAAGTCAGCTGATAATATGTACTTTTAATATAATGTAATGAATATGGCACTTTAGATCTGTGCTCTACCTCATTGAAACCTATAATCCCAGTTTAAATATGATAAAAATATCAGACAACCCCCAGATGAGTAATAATTCCTCACTAGTACTCTTAACACATTTCCTAACTAGTATACCTGAAAACCATCTGTCAAGCCCTCAAAAAACAGAGAAACTCTGAGAAACTCTCACAGCCAAGAGGAGCCAAAGGAGACATGACAATTCAACATAATTTGGTGTTCCGCATCTTGGAAAATAAAAATCAGGACATTAATCAAAAGCTAATGGAAGATGCTAATAATAGAACACTAAGAAAAAAATCTATACTATATTTGTAATTTTTCTGTAAATTTTAAATGATTCTAAAATAAAAATCTCATTGGACAGGCTTCATAGTACAGCAGTAATGCACTATTCAATAGAAGCCAGACCCCCCCACCCCCATGTAGACCACAGTTTGGATCCCCAGTCTGGACAGTCTGAAACACTCAGGGCACACACATACATGCTCATGATCTGACATATAGGAGAAATGGAGGCAGAGGATCACAGCATAATCAAATGCTGCTGGAAGACACTCTCTCTCTTTCTCTCTCTTGCTCTCTCTGTCTCTGTCTCTCTCATACCTGCACGTGCATTCTATCATGAATAAGAAAAAAATTTAAAAACTTTTTAAGATAATAGCAGTAGTAGTAGTTATACTTACAGAAATGGTAATTTAGCAATTCTGAAATTGATTTTATTTTATATTCCAAAGTTGTTTTATCTTTCAATGTTTGCTGTATGTTGAAAATTTGTTACACCCTTTAACAAGGCATTTTATGACTCCAAAAATATTATTGTAGGACTTTTCAGTAAGGCTTTTCAGATGTATAATTTCTCTTTTTATGTATAATCCCAAAATTAACTAGGGCTATATGGGGTGGGAGTAGGGTCAGTAGCGAATGGACAGCCTATAAAAATCTCATTGGACAGGCTTCATAGTACAGCAGTAATGCACTATTCAATAGAAGCCAGACCCCCCCACCCCCATGTAGACCACAGTTTGGATCCCCAGTCTGGACAGTCTGAAACACTCAGGGCACACACATACATGCTCATGATCTGACATATAGGAGAAATGGAGGCAGAGGATCACAGCATAATCAAATGCTGCTGGAAGACACTCTCTCTCTTTCTCTCTCTTGCTCTCTCTGTCTCTGTCTCTCTCATACCTGCACGTGCATTCTATCATGAATAAGAAAAAAATTTAAAAACTTTTTAAGATAATAGCAGTAGTAGTAGTTATACTTACAGAAATGGTAATTTAGCAATTCTGAAATTGATTTTATTTTATATTCCAAAGTTGTTTTATCTTTCAATGTTTGCTGTATGTTGAAAATTTGTTACACCCTTTAACAAGGCATTTTATGACTCCAAAAATATTATTGTAGGACTTTTCAGTAAGGCTTTTCAGATGTATAATTTCTCTTTTTATGTATAATCCCAAAATTAACTAGGGCTATATGGGGTGGGAGTAGGGTCAGTAGCGAATGGACAGCCTGGCACTGGATGACTTCCCTGGATACAATAAAGAAATCTTTATGGCAGACTCAGCAACAGGTGACCAGGTGATATAAAAGTATATCCATAGGTAAGATTGTGAGATATTTGGAGAGTAAGCTACAAACTAAATCCACCTTCCTCCTTGGAATTGTTTTTATTATATTATTTATTTATTTTTTTGAATTGCTTATCTTAAAGGCCAAAATTAATCACAGGTTAAAAAAAGCTATAGTTCAAGATAAACAACAAAGTTAATTGCAAATGGCTGGTGATTGAACAGAATCACTCATTTTACTGATGTGCAAAGAAAGAGGAGGGGTTGATTAACTCAGAGACAAATTTAACCAAGATTGCATTTGGCCAAAGCTGAATTAAA
Source organism: Tupaia belangeri chinensis (assembly GCF_000334495.1). Classification (NCBI taxonomy): domain Eukaryota; kingdom Metazoa; phylum Chordata; class Mammalia; order Scandentia; family Tupaiidae; genus Tupaia; species Tupaia belangeri. Next base: position 432,180 of record NW_006160212.1, read on the forward strand.
TTCTCCTGGACTTACTCCTTCAAGAGGCCTGCTCCTTAGACCTCTGTGTCATGAGTCTTTCATCATCATTTCAGTCAAATGACATTTACAGGGTAATTTCAAGTTAGCAGAAGCAGTACAAAGGCATTATAGAGAAAACCAATCAAATTTTCAGTCTCGGTTTTCTGCATATGCAACAAAAATGTTTGAAGAGATTGTCTATTGACTCCATTGCAAGGTCCCATAAGGAGGCTATGTGCCCGTGCTAAGTATAGAGCTTACTGTACTCCCCAGTAAATGTGTAATTATTACCATCATGTGTATTACAACTCTCTTTTTTTCTGACAGTTAGAGGTTTCATAATAACTAAACAGCTAATCACAAATCTTGGTACCGTATCACTAAAAGCAAGAAACAATACAGGAAGTACTTGCATTTTGAACATAGATACTAAACATGTCACAGGAAAAACTGGCAATAGAGTAGGGTTTTACTCATGTCTCTCTGATTATTGTCACAGTGATGAAGTCATTTTATCTGAACCTCAGTTTCATCATCTTTCCAATGGAGTAAGAATCCGTGTCATAAACCAAACTTCTAGCATAAACTAATGAATATAGACAAGTTGGATTAATAATAAAGATGCTTAAAGAGAAATGATTAAGGATTACATTTATTAAAATGATTAATAATACCTCAACAACAAAAGGGGCAAAGAAAATTTGATTTGCTTAGCGGGCTCAGTGGCTTTAACTTTGAGTCTTGTTTCTGAGTACAACCCTATTCAAACCATTTAGTTCAGGATATGGTGTAGAAATGACTCTCCTATATACCATGTGGGTGGTTGCTCTCTCAGCAAGAGTGAAAGGCATCACCTCTGTTTCTGGAATGCTTCGTCTTTCTTTTCTTTATCAAATTTCTGCCTCTCCAATATCCGTCACATCCTACTCTCATTCTTTTTTAATCCAAGGAGGTCTTATTGATTATACCAACTTTACTGCTCTATATAAGTCTAGACTCCTTAGGCATGGTCCTGTCATTAATAGTATCATCAGCTAGTATAAATTGACAATGCCGTCACTCTGTGTATTCTGCCTACAATATACACTCCCAGAGTTCTCACACTGCAGTGACTGCACATACTCCTCTCCCTGGTGTGAAATGCTCTCCCTTTACTTGTCCACTTGGATAATTCTTATTTATCCCTTAAGTCCTGGCTCTGTATTTCTGTGAAACTTATTCGGGTTTATCCAAGTCAACTGCATGACTTCATATTCCTCCTGTTAGTAATACTCCTCAATTATATGTTCCTTTGACACAGGAAATACACTTTCTCATCATCATATTGTTTTGTAGTTCTTTGTAGAATTTCTGCTACACAGTAGGTGATGAATATATATATTTAATTGTTGTACTGAGGTTAATTGATAGATAATAAACTGTACATATTTAAAGTATATACTTTAATGAGTTGAGATTGTGACCATATTAATCAAATAGATATGTTTTTAAAAAAGACGCTTAATCTTAGAAAAAAGGGTACCATTTATTTTAAATTTTATTTTATTTATTTTCTAGCTTTACTGAGGTATAATTGAGCAGTAAAATTGCATATACTTAGGGCATATCACACATTGAGTGTATATTCTGTGTTGGTCACTGAAGAGGGTATGGACATGTAAAGATAAAGAAAAAAACCCTTTTTTAATAAAAGACTTGCTTTCTGGTCCAAATTATGGAGTAGAAATGAATTTTTGTATTTACCGAATTTTGTTCATTGCTTGTCAAATTCTGTCTGTGTATATGTTTAGAAGAGAAGGAAGGCTATTCTCAGAAATAGCTCACAGAATTAGAGGTTTGACATTGCAGAAACCAGGGAGAGCTAGGGTGAAGAGTAGTCTAAGGTTTGCATATGAGTACAATAGGTCAAGGGATAACATAAATGAAGACAGACGTGGAACCAATTATAGGTTAAAGCAGTATGTGGTGGCCATTTTGTATGGGAGAAATAAAGTTGCTAAAAGACCCCTAGAGTGGGAGTGGAGTAAAGAAAGATATACAGGGACCTTGCATAGGAGTAGCAGTGGGATGAAATGGGCGCTGAGAGGCTCATTCACATAGGAAGGTTCCAGGTGAGCATCTGGAGACCTCTTGAGTATGAGCATGTGTGTGTGCCCATGGCTTGTGGTTGGCAGAGGCGGTTGTGGGTCATAGCATCAGGACCTGGTTGCAGGGTCTCTCTCTCTTTCATTTATTTTGCTCTGAAAAAAACCAAAAACCTTGAAAAATAAAATAAATATGTACAGAATGGAACTAATTGAGAAACTCACGAAATTAAGTTCCTAAATACTGGCTAAGAGATAACACTGTGAGAGTGTGTTGTGTGTGTGAGTGAGTGAGTGTGTATGTGTACATCATTACATTTCTGGGCTTAGCCTTGAATCAAAAAGATCTCATGGGATTTTTTAATGGCAATTGAATGGTTAAGATGCCTAAATTTATATATAACTGACATTGATTTACCTACAGTTTTCCCTGTTCTACTAAAAATATAATCAGCCCTTTAACTTAAAATTTAGTGCAACTCAGAATGCATGCATAACTTTTACCCCTTTCTTCTTTTCTGCTAGTTAACACTTCTTTTACATCATCCTTACCAACTTACCTCATGCTACTAAGTTAGATCTTCAAATTTCTCTCATAGTGTGCTTCCCATCCTTATTATATTACTTTTTTTTTCTTCAGTATCTTTGCCATGATTCAAAGCATAACACTGGTCTCTACTGTCTACAAATTCTCACTGGTCTATGAATGCATTGTACAAATTCTCTAACCACCATTTCCCCCTGACACATTTCTGTCTATACAAAGCAGTGAGTATGTGAGCCACATATTTTGTCACTTGTTTGTCATCAGTTTAGTCTAAAGCCTGTTTATTCCAAACCATCTTACACTAATTTCAGTTGAATTTGTATGTATCAGCTTTCCTGGACAACAGAATTTATGAGCACCCAAACTGCAGGATAAAAGCATTTCAACGTCTCCAATAACAGTAAGGCTAGCTGCTTACAGAATCCTTGTTGATTACAGATATTTACTACCTCATATTCTCCCTTGCACATGTTGATGACAGTTTGCTGATGGGCCTTGGGTTTTCTCATGGCTTCCAAACAAGGAGTTCTGTCCCTCCAGAGAGAGAGGAAAATCAGTAAAAAAGCAATGGACAAGCAATGCAAGTTAGAGCAAGGTGGATGGACCTTGAGTGAAAACAAGAAGATTTAGGACACCTGTAGAAAGACAAGTCAGCATTATATAGAGACGAATTAATACTTTGGGATTAAACTGTCTGTGAAGGATAGAAGCATGGCAGACTAAAAATAGGCACGGAGTAATTCAGAAGCTAATCAGGCTCTGTCACAGATAAAATTAATAAGTAAAAAAGTTTTAACAAGACATTAGCTGTCTGAACAGCCCAGAAGGCCTGGGGAGGGAGATGAGAGTATTATGGCAGCAGCATTAACATCACTGTTATTAGGTTGGTGATGATTAACAGGACGTGGTCCCAGAGGGAGCAAGGTGAGCCTTCATAGGACAGCACTATGTCAGGAGATGATGGTCTCAAATTGGATAGCAAAGGTGAACTGTCTGTCAGGCGGGACATCAGACTCAAGGACACAAACACAGGGCCAGACCAGCCTGGGCAAGAATAAAGGTTTTACCAGGGAAAAAATACAAGTGAGATAAAGTTAAAGTGACACAGATTTGTGACAAAACAGCCTCACCTGTTAGACTTAGCTTTCCATTCAATTCATACTTAAAGAATATTAGGCCAATGTTTCTTTTGGGTCAACTCCATTCAGATTTTATGATAAAAAGTGAATTGAATCTATGAAGCAGAAAACCAAAGAACTTCGTAATTGCTTCACCCTGGTAACTGAGGGAATATTTTATACCACTTATTATCAAGATAAATTGATTAAAAGCCCCTTGAATTGAGAGCCTAATGCTAGATGGAGATGCAAGAGAAATGAAAAAGAAACTTTAAACGTCACTTTTCATAGGAGCTTATAAAGCAGTGAGAGAGGTGACACCAACCCAAATTGAAAACACCTCCAAAGGCCAGCCTATGGCATTGTGGTTAGGGCAGCTGGATCTCACGTGGCTGACAGCACAGCTCAAGTCCTGGACCCAGTACTTAAGAAACACAAAAGGCACATGTGAGTGTGGGCCCAAAATCCTGAAAGGAGGAAAAAATGGAGGAGAAAGGATTATAATGTGGCCATCTCCCATAGTGGGTTGCTTTGTCACCTTTCCTCTCATTCTCTTTCTCTCTCTGTCTCTCTCCAGCAAGCACACATGCATTCTGCAAAAAATTAACCAAACTATCGCCCCTCAAATAAAGCACTGACTGCACATAGTAACCCATCCTCCCCGCAAAAACCCCATCATCTAATAAGTATATAAGTGGTACATGTGGAACTGTGCAAATACAATCTTTTAGAAAATGAGTATGTATTGATATTTTAAAAACCTCTAAAGTGAGATAAGTAGGTTGGTGTAGAAATTTTTCCCAGAGACTAAGATTTTGAACTATTGAGGAGGAGGAAAAGCGATTTGATGGGAGGAAAATGGTTGTACGTCCCTTGCAAATTAAAAGGATGCATTAAAAACTACAAGTTTAGAGGAATTGTGCTGGTTTATAAAACATGTTTGACTTTAATTAAACATCTTTCCATGCTTATAAAATTGTATTTGTACTCCTAGAAATAAAATACAATATTATATTACAATGTTTTTGGATACAAGTTTCAGAAACCTACTTAAACTTTTTTTACATGAATTCATATACAACACAGCACCCAGAAGTGGAGCATCTTCAGACCTCGTATGATCAGGACTCTGATTGCATTTTGAATTTTTGATTGCCTCAACAATGCATCATTTTGTTCATACATTTAATCTTTTCTCATACTTTCAAAGTTGCTGCTCAAAGCACATACTGTAAGAGACAGGAGAACCTTATCTCTAGATAATCTTTCTTAAGAGAATAGAAATAATACTCTGAAAATGATCTAGAAACCTTTTGCAGAGAGTGTTTCATTTGCCCATTTCTACACCAAAAATAGCATGGAGGACAGTTCTATCTTGTGCTTAGAAAAACAGAAGTCCTTCCCCTGAAACTGGGGTGAGATCAGTATTCTCTTAGTCGACAAGGGTAATAGCAGGTGATAGAAAGAATTCAGAACACCACGTTTCTTCTGATAGGAAACAGAAAGGAGAAAGATACCAGCTGGCAATGAGTGATGACCACAAGATCCACAGTCAACTATCAAGATTCTGTTGAAGAAATTTCTATTTAATTTGCAGAAAGAACACTGAGATGGAAACCTTGAAGTCAATCCTTATAGCAAACTAAGTAAATATGACAGGACTTCAAAGAGTTTGAATTTTTGATTGCCTCAACAATGCATCATTTTGTTCATACATTTAATCTTTTCTCATACTTTCAAAGTTGCTGCTCAAAGCACATACTGTAAGAGACAGGAGAACCTTATCTCTAGATAATCTTTCTTAAGAGAATAGAAATAATACTCTGAAAATGATCTAGAAACCTTTTGCAGAGAGTGTTTCATTTGCCCATTTCTACACCAAAAATAGCATGGAGGACAGTTCTATCTTGTGCTTAGAAAAACAGAAGTCCTTCCCCTGAAACTGGGGTGAGATCAGTATTCTCTTAGTCGACAAGGGTAATAGCAGGTGATAGAAAGAATTCAGAACACCACGTTTCTTCTGATAGGAAACAGAAAGGAGAAAGATACCAGCTGGCAATGAGTGATGACCACAAGATCCACAGTCAACTATCAAGATTCTGTTGAAGAAATTTCTATTTAATTTGCAGAAAGAACACTGAGATGGAAACCTTGAAGTCATTCCTTGTAGCAAACTAAGTAAATATGACAGGACTTCAAAGAGTTCATTGAAAAATTGAATTAAAGTACAAGTTCATTTTGTTGCAAAAAATGTAAATTCATGAAGATTTTTTATAATACTATTTCATATAAACTTTTTGAAGACCCCTTGTACCCTTTGTATCTTACATTTCTCATTTTTAAAAGAATTATTATTTAATTTTATTTCTCATTATTATTATTATCATTTTCTAATTTGCTATAGGGTAAGCATGATCACCAGAGAGAGAGAGAGAGAGAGAGAAAGAGATAGAGAGAGAGAAAAGGAGAAAGCAAGCCACCAGACTTGGTACTTGAACCATGGTCAGCAATGTGGGAGTCCAGTACCTTATCCACCATGCCACCTACTGATCCCACATTTCTCATCTTTTAAATTAGAATAATTGTAGTAGTAGCTAAGTCATAAAATAGTTATAAAGTTACAGGGGCAGAGTATGAGTAATCTTTACAGGCCATGAGGCTTTATTTGTCTTGCTTGTTTGTGCTCCTTCACGTATGTGCTAATAAGATATCTACATGAGGGACCAGCAGATGTCACAATGGCTATATTGCTGGACTCCCATGTAGTTGACCATGGTTCGACAGCTTAAAACTTATGCTGGGCACATCTACATGTGTGCCCAAGATCCCAAGAGGAGAAAGGAGGGGAAGGGATTGCAGTGTGGCCATCCCCCCTGGGGGATGATTTCTCATTTTCTGTCTCTCTGTTTCTCACTGTCTCTCCAAAGAGCACACGTGCCCTATAGCAAAAATCTGTTGAGAAAAAACGTTGTGTAGATGGTCTTTCAGATTGTAGAGAGTTGATCTCAAGTATATTTATCTGCCTTCATATTCTATCAGCCATTTCTCTATATAAATTTTAAATGCTCAAGTCACTCCATCTTTATTGGGTGATTGTTCCAGAATTAACTCTTGTTGTTTCTGGAAATTACAATATGTATAATATACACGACTACTGCTGTACCCCTATAACATCTTGTGCACACAGCATTGCAGCTGTTTACATGTGTTACTCTGTCAAAGCAGCAAGAGATGGTACTGGTGATGAAAGAAATTCCAACAACAAGAGTAGTCATCATTCACCTGCATCTTGGTGAATTTGCTATCATGAGATTTGCTGGTGAAGGGCCTGAAGTGTGCTTCTAAAGGACATGGTTTTCTAAATCTTGGCTGAAAGGAAATGCCCAACATGAAACCTTCAAACAAAAATAACTATTTAGATATTTTGAGAATTATTTGCTCTGTAGATCAGGTAACATCCTACATGGTGGTGCTTGTTTTAAAATTAAAGCCAGGCAGTCAGCAGATGGCATGATGGTTAAAGTGTGCTGGATTCCCACATAGCTGGCCTCGTTTGAAGTCATAGGCCTAGTGATTTTAAACTCACTCTGGGTGTGTGTGCCTGCATTCTCAAAACACCAAGACACCAAGAGGAGAATGTGGGAAAAGGAACTGTATTGTGACCATCTTCGTTCGGGGGTGATTTCTCACTTTCTTCCTCCATCTCTCTGTCTCTCTCTGGTGAGCACACATGCCCTATGGCAAAAACCTAAAAATAAATAAATATTTAAAATAGGTTTTAACTTTTATGTTTGAAATTTGAGCAAAGTGTCAGATATTTAGTTCAATGCAATACACTCCGTCTATACTTATAAAAAGGTGCTCAATCTCTTTTTTTTTATTTTTTTAAATTTTTTATTTATTTATTTATTTATTTATTTTTTGAGAGATTTTCACTGTAGGGCGCGTGCGCTCGCCAGACAGACAGAGAGAGAGACATAGAGACAGAAAGTGAGAAATCACCCCCCAGGGGGGATGGTCACGCCGCAATCCCTTCTCCTCCATTCTCCTCTCGGGATCTTGGGCACGCACGCACACGCGCCCGACGTGAGTTTTAAGCCACCGGGTCCGGGACGTGAACCGCGGTCGACTACGTGGGAGTCCAGTGACATAGCCATTACGCTAACTGCTGGTTCCCCTCAATCTCTTTTAACAAAACCAAATTTAGATTCTCCCTGTAAAGGAAAAAAAAAAAGATTGAGTGCCATGTCCTTTCAAGGCAAATTTCCTTTTTATTGTTTGATTATTTAGATTTTCCTTACAGCCAGTTTGAAACATTTAGTGTTCCTAAAAGTGTATTTTGGAAAATTTCACTCATCTTATTCTTATTTCAGTCTTGTTAACTTAACATTTGGGTCTCCTTAAAATTCACATGTTGACATCCTAATCCCAAATGTGATAGTATTTGGATGAAAGTCTGTGGGAGGTAATTAGGTCGTAAAGGTGGAGCCCTCATTATGGAATTAGTGTCCTTATGAGAAGTGATGGAAAACCCAAATATGGTGGCACAGCAGTAGCACAAAGTTGTGCAATGCTGGAAACCATGTGAGATGTTGTAGTTCAGTTCCCAGGTCAACCTGTACACACTGGATCCTGGCTAGGGTAGTTACACTTGGGGAAAGGATCTATTCATAAAAACCTATTTAGAGTGCTTGTTTTTCTTTCTTTCTCTCTCTGAAAAGGAAGAAATAAACTTAAAAATAGTTAAAGAAAAAATAAATAGGAGATATGACAGAGGTAAATCCTCTCTCTGCCATGTGAGGATATAGCATAAAGCATAAAGGTGGCCATCTGCAAACTGGACAGTGGTCTTCACCAGACACCAAATCTGTTGCCATTTTGATCTTGGACTTTCCCTTCTCTGAAACTGTGAGGGATAAATGTTTATCCTATGAGCCATTTATATAGCATTTTTGTTACAGCATCCCAAACTGACCAAGATATTCAGCATGCCAAACTAAGTTTTCAAGAAAAAAGAATTTTTTTCTTTTTTTCCCTTTCTTTTCTTCCCCTCTTTCTTTCTTTCTTTCTTTTATTCTAAGGACAGAAGATACTAAAAAGGAAGCCTCTCCATTCAAATAAGCACTTGTCATTTTAATGCCAGGCTAATGAAATTAATAAATAGAAAAGTTGCAAATTAGTAATATGAGAGTAAAGTGGCATGATCTTTACTGAGTCCATAGACTATCAAAGAATAATATAGTTGTATATAAACAAAACATCTGGTAGGGTCAGCAGGTGGCATGGTGGTTAAAGTGCTGGAATTCCCACATAGCCAACCATGGTTCAAGCCTCGGACCTGGTGGCTTGCTTTCTCACTCTCCCTCTCTCTCTCTGTCTTTCTCTGGCAAAACTCATGTGAAAAATAAATTAATTAATTAATAAAATAAAATAAAATAATTATAAAAAATGAACTGGATATTTGTGGATATATTTATAGAAGTACTTATATGCCTAGAGTTTTATTCACACATACATTTCTTTTTTCTGTTGGGAGAAAGAGTCCAAAAGTATCTACACCGTATAGTAACAGGCACACTTAGGGCCCAGATCTCAGATTCTTTTCTTTTTTTTGTTTTTAATTAATTAATTTATTTATTTTGAACAAATTATTTACATGTTTAAATGTTTTTACCTCATAATCATTTATTTTCATTTCATTTTCTTTCATACATTCAATCACATTATTATTTATCTTACAAAATGGATATTTCAACAGGTGAACATTTCTCCTTAGTACTGTTGATAAAACTACAAAATATCCTCAACAGATAATACCACACCTCTTTGTGCCATTAATGAGTTGCCTCCCTGTCCCTCCCCCAAATGTCCTTCCTCAGACCCTCCTTTCATACACACTATATCTGGTATTTATATCTATATACTGAGTTTCTATATCCTTCAGACAATTAGTTTCAGTCATAGAGTGCAGACAGTCGGTATATATTAAGTGGGGACAAACAATGCCTCTCCTTCACAGATCTCAGTTTCTAATAGCTTTCTCCAACATAAGGAACCAGGGCTCCTTGGAGAAATGTCTTATTTAAGGAACTGGGCAGTAATTGTAGAAGAGCCTGGAAGAACTTGTTGTAACAGAAAGTAATAAAGTACTAAAAAATGTGACAAAACATGACCAATTAAACAAATAAAAAAATAAACAGAATGGCTATATCCAAGAGACATAGGAACAAACTGGAAGAATTCACGAAGGCCAAAGCTTAAAAAAAAAAAAAATGAGCAACAAAATAAATACAGAAGGGTTGGTTTCATAAATCAAAGTATAAAATAAATATCCATGAACCCAATGAAAATGTAAATGGTTGAATGAATAAATTACTAATGAGAAAGAAAAGATAAATCTTCCATCTGAAAAATTCCAAATAATGTATACAGATACTTTTCCTTTCATGAGGTGAAGCATAACTCTCCACTTCTTAAGTATGGACTGTGCTGTATTATGTAAGTATACCTACCTCATATATATTTTTATTTTTTTTGTCCTGCTTTGAGGATATGTGAGCTCACCAGAGACACACAGAAAGACAGAGAGGAAGAGGAAGTGGGAGAAGAAAGTACTCTCTCCAGGAGGCATGGTCTCTCCATGTCTGTCTTCTTTTGGCATTTTGAGTATGCATGCACACGCACCTGGTGCATGTTTCAAGTAGACAGTTGGGACTGTCTAGTTAGCTATGTCAGGCTGGCTGCCTTAACTACCAGACCATGGAACTGGCCCCAAAGTAAAATACATTAACCAGCAAAACACAGTAACCTCATAACAGGTAAACCTGACAAACTTGACTTCATTCAGTACGGTGATCAAAGTTTACATCCATAATGACAAGCTTTGATAATGTATACACTTGATATACTGTGATGAAAAATAGCATTTTAGATCTGCAGTTTCCTCCTCAAAACACATAATTCCATTATGAGAAAAATAATGACAAAATTGTCATGAGACAACTTCACTTGAGAATTATTCTGAAAAATACTTAACTAGTGTTCTTCAAAATCATTTATCAAGGGACCAGCAGTTAGCGTAATGGCTATGTTGCTGCAGTCCCATGTAGTCGAACGCAGTTCAAGTCCCAGACCCGGAGGCTTAAACTCATGCCGGGAGTGTGTGCATGAGTGCCCAAGATCCCAAGAGGAGAATGGAGGAGAAGGGATTGCGGTGTGGCCATCCCCCCTGGGAGGTGATTTTTTTGCTTTCTATCTCTGTCTCTCTCTGTCTTTCTGGTGAGCACACGTGCCCTATAGCAAAAGCCTCTCCAAGAAAAGAAAAAAAAAAAATCATTTGTCAAGATTTCAAAAATGAAGAAACTCTGCGACACTCTCACAGCCAAGAAGAGCCAAAGGACACATGCCAACTCAGTATCACCAGGTATCCTGAAAGGATGCTGGCAGTGAAAAAGAATAAAAAAGACACTAGGTTAAAAACTAAGACCTACTGAAAAGAACAACAGACTTTAATAAAAATGATGATATATCAATATTGAGTAATTATAACAAATGTCTCCATATAACATTTATAAAAGAAAGTTGGTACCAGGTACATGAACTGTTTTGTACTTATCCTTTTTATTTTTATGTACATCTGAAAATATTCTAAAAATTAATTTACTGAAAAAAAAACCCTATATGCCAAGAAATCACACTCTCTAAAATTTCTCTATAAACAAGTATACTTAACACTTTTCAAAGAATCTATGTGAATTTCTGAATGTTCTAAAGGGTTTGAAGTTTTTAAAACTTGTAAAAAAGAAATGGATTCCAGAAACTGAAACATCACATTTTTAACTTTACATTGATCTCTAAGCCACCTTCCATTCCAGAAGACCCATATCTCTTTGACCTTGTGTTCTTAGAGTATCAGTATATAAACTTAGCATTCTGAAGATTAAAAGGGTATTATATAAAAACACGGGAATGCATTTGCAAGAGGAACATTTTAGTCAAGAGCTACCAGGAAAATAGCGTCAGGAGGACCAGTTTACGGATTACAGGGAGATTTTCCTCCAACTATTTTAATTTCCAGATTAAAAAAAAATGAAAGAAAATAATTTAGAAGAAAATTTTTTCTTATTATTGAAAATGTGCAGGTGACTACAAATAAATATCTAGAATGGATTTAGGGTGTCCTTGCAAGGATTCTTTTTTTTTTTTATGTTATGTACCTTAGAACCTGAGTCATGTACATTCTTTAAATTCTTTTTGAGTTTTGAAAAATTTCAGTTCATTCAAACACTTTTTTTCTGTATTGATTTAAAACCTTCAATGTTACATAAAAATGAATAAAAATAATAACTTATTGAAAAAATTGTCAAACATGGGACCAGCAGATGGCATAATGGTTACATTGCTAGACTCTGATGTAGTCAACTGTGGTTTGAGTACTGGACTTGGTGGCTTGGAACTCACTCTGGGCACATGGGTGTGTGTGCCTAAAATCCTGAGAGGAGACTGGAGAAAAAGGGATTACAGCATCACCATCCTCCCTGGGGGATGATTTCTTGCTTCCTGTCTCTCTGGTGAGCGCACATGTTCTTTAACAAAAATATCTTAAAAGAAGAAAAACGTGTGTGACCAATCATAAGCTGAATTAACATTGCCCTAGACAATATTTTTTAAATATAGTAATATGGTATCAGTTAGTTTAGTTTGTTTTGTCTTATTTTAGCTCAGAAAACAAAATGGGGGTTTAAAAATGTGTGCTCTGGGGGCCAAATAATGCTGCAACAATAACACTATGGGACTCTCATGAGAAGCGTGAGTGGATGGCCACCTTTATGAACTTGAAGGCTGAATGTCTTTTCAGGTGAACTAAAAAACCAGTTCTGATGACTCACTGATGCAGAACTCTACCAAGGTCTGCAGAGAATTCACCGAGTGTGAGCAAGGAGAAGTCCGTTTTTCTGCTCTGGCCTTCTGCAAGGCAGGCCTTCTGCCTGTGGGAGAACTTAGCTGGCCTTCCCTCGCCCCTTCACCATGAAAATATAGACATGCCCACTCAGTCTAAAATGATTTGGTCCTTGTGAAACAGCTGTTGTCCTTTAGTTCTGCAGACACCTTTCCCTCACAGCCACACCAAAGCACTAGCAGAGCTCAACTGTTGATGGAACAGTCTAGTGAGAGCTACAGATGGTGAAGGATTCACTCATCAAAAGTCTTATTCCTTAATATCTTATGCTTTCAACAGCCATTTTGGTGGGCATGTGTAGGTTACGGCCTTGGATGTGGTTTGGTTGTCCTTAAAAGGAATAAAGTTTTTCTGCTAGTAAGAGATAAGCCAAAAAATCAACTAAAAAACATGAGACTTGGGTTCACGTCCTAAAGCCGCCTTGAACAGAGTGTGCATGTATGTGCTTGTGCATAGTCCTGGTTGACTGAGACTCGTGATGGATCTCATCATGAAGACCCTGTTAGGGGTCCTTCTCTCTCTCTTTTTCTCAAAACATAAATAAAACTTGTAAAAGGATGTATGCTGTAAGTTCCAGGAAAAAACAATGCCACTGTAAGAGGCCTAATCTGAAATATATGTACAGTGCCTTTTGCTATTTATTCACATTAACATTAATAGACTGTGAATACTAACTTTCTTATCTGGTATATTCCAAAGAGTACAAGAGCCCTTCCAAGGGCATTATTGCATTCTTAAGGAGACTATGAAACATCTGCAGATCCCTATTCGATAGCCTATGTTGAAAACAAAAAAGATATATATCTGCCAAATTTTTATATGTCCAGACAACCTTCTTACTTTCTGAAGAAAGCGAAGAAAAATAGTGATGAAATACAGGTATAACCTTACATTTTCACCTCAGGAAATTTAACGAAACATAGTTCACTATCATTCCCTTCACTGCTATCGGCATTGTTTCATCCCTTTGCATCTGTGGGGTCTTCAAGAAATGTGTCCTTATTTGCTTGTTGTTTATTAACTGTAATACAGGGAAATCTATTTATTTATCATGGCTCTGGTAGAAGGACATATAAGGTTATCCATCTACAGTAGCATATCATGATTTCGGCATAGGAAAATGTCCTATTGTTCATATTTCTTTCAAGCTTAGAGATACATTATGGCAAACAGCCCACACAGAATGACATATTCAACTGGGTACCCTTAGGAAAGTGTCTTTATATTCTTTTGTCCCTGCCCATATGTACCTCAAATCAGTCTACCTTCTTTATACTATGTATATCTTATCTATAAATTTGTTTCAAGGCTGCCCCAACCTATTGTGATTAAAGGTTTCTTATGACACAGACTTTTATTGTCATCTGTATAAATTAGTCCAGATCTCCCTGAGAAGAAAAACCACTGGCTAGAATCTATTAACAATTAATGAAAATGCCTGTCTCCTCCTCAAATTGCCAGTTCTTAGAACCTAGCATGCTCACCTGTGTCTGTTTAATTTCGTGCTCAATGATTTCACTGCTAGGGTTTGAGTCTATGACCTTAATTACACTCAGGTCCTCATGACACTGAATTACTGTGGAAACACAGTGAGATTGTGAAAACACAATGAAAGAAAGACACATTGTAGCAATGTAGTGCATAATCCACAAATCTTACAACCTGCCCCACCCCCTTCCTGCTGAAGGTTGGAGGTTCACTATGTTATGTTGCTTTGGGTGAATGAGCAAACATCCTTTGTCTTCTAAGTATGGGTCTTTATATGGTGAGAAGGTCAGAGATCTATCTCAAACTCCCGGTATTTGGAGGACTTTAATAGAAGAGGAAAATAGTAATTTCTCTTATTTATGAGTGTCTTTGAACCCCAGAAGGGTCTCATTTGTATACATCTAGATAATCTATCTATATATTTAAAGAGTTTTCAAAGAAAAGCAGGGGACAGTAACCTTGAAAATATAAAATAGCTGTATTGCAAAATGTTGTAAATATTAGTTGAACACCATGAGACATTTGCTAGGGGCTGAAGAACCAGAAAATTGCACACATTTAAGAGAAATATCTCTTACTTTAAAATCACCTGCAGTTCTTGGTGAATGAAAGCTGCTAAAGGAAAAGAGAAAACAATAACAGCAGTAACAAAATCCCTCATAAGTTTAACAGCCACCCACCGATTGTAAATGTGAAGAGGACCTCTCCAAGCACAAAGCTGAATGTAGAGGAATACTCCTTTGTGGAAGCTCAGTCTTCTGTCCCATTAATGGGCAAGTTTTGGTACTACATACGGGGTAGTACATTGCAATATTGAGCTATAGAATTTTCTTTTTCATTTCTTGGAATCAAGCCTTTGTTCTAGCACATATATGTTTACATTTCTTGTTTATGAATCCTGATTTCCTTTGGTCAGAATCATGTCATTTTTTTAAAGAAAAAAAATAAAATCCTCTTAAAAAGGGGTCAGAGAATGGTGCAGGGGCAAAACTCAATTTTCTGTGAGGCTTACCCATATGGAAAGGTTCTGGGTTTATGTTCAGAGACATTCCTGAGTATTCAGGATCATGTGTACCTATGACCCAGAGTTGGCAGAAGCTCAGGGTGGATCACTACATCAAGACTCTCTGGGGGAAGGGGGTACTATCTGTCTCTTTCTGTTTCTCTCTCTCCATTTCTATGTATCTCTCACCTTCCTTTTTAAGAAAGCTTATAAAGACATTTCTGATAACACAAGATTGAGTGCCTTTCTGGACAATCTGTTCAGAAACACTAGTTGCCTATTTCTCTTCCTTCTTCTCCAGGAGCCTGAGTTTTGAGGTGTTAAAGAGCAAACAGACCATAGTACAAAATGTCACAAAGCAGAAGTCAGAGATGGTTTCTGAAATGATTTTACAATTGCAACTGCATTTACAACGGAGTCCAGAAAAGATAGATGAGAATGCTCTTCAATAAATTTGGAAACTTAGGGCTCTTGGCACCAGTTTCCAAAGATATACAACCTACGTTAATGTCTAATGGGTTCATACCTAGACCATACTTTGGCTAAGACACAAAATATATGTAGAGAAAAAGGAAAATAGTAGAACTGAGAAATATAACCTAGGGACTCAGTCTAAGTGAGAAGTGTGCACAAGAAAATTGGCACTACCTACATATTCACTTATTTGTTGATTATCTGATTCCCGCATCTGTAATTTCAGCTTCCTCTGGGCAGGGATAGGTCTATGTGTTCACCAGAACAGTGCTAGAGACAAGAGATGCTCAAAAACATTGCATTGAAAGAATAATGGCAGTACATCTGAGTGTCCCTCAACTTGAAGGAGAGAAGACTTGGGTTATGAATTGACTACTGTCTCCGGCACTCCCTTCATTCACATGTTAAAATACTAACCCAAGTGCTTTAGAATATGGTAGTATTTGGAGAGCATTCTATTAAGAAAAAAATTAAGCTAAAGGAGTTCTTAGGGACACCAGCGAGTAGGGCCCTAACCCAGTAAGACTGATGTCCTTATAAAAAGAGATAACAGCACACGGAGAATACTAGTTCAGACCTAAGACCATAGAAAACGGAGGAAAGGGCAGCCATCATTAAGACCAGGAAAGAGGCCTCAGGAAACAATAACAGCAGTAACAAAATCCCTCATAAGTTTAACAGCCACCCACCGATTGTAAATGTGAAGAGGACCTCTCCAAGCACAAAGCTGAATGTAGAGGAATACTCCTTTGTGGAAGCTCAGTCTTCTGTCCCATTAATGGGCAAGTTTTGGTACTACATACGGGGTAGTACATTGCAATATTGAGCTATAGAATTTTCTTTTTCATTTCTTGGAATCAAGCCTTTGTTCTAGCACATATATGTTTACATTTCTTGTTTATGAATCCTGATTTCCTTTGGTCAGAATCATGTCATTTTTTTAAAGAAAAAAAATAAAATCCTCTTAAAAAGGGGTCAGAGAATGGTGCAGGGGCAAAACTCAATTTTCTGTGAGGCTTACCCATATGGAAAGGTTCTGGGTTTATGTTCAGAGACATTCCTGAGTATTCAGGATCATGTGTACCTATGACCCAGAGTTGGCAGAAGCTCAGGGTGGATCACTACATCAAGACTCTCTGGGGGAAGGGGGTACTATCTGTCTCTTTCTGTTTCTCTCTCTCCATTTCTATGTATCTCTCACCTTCCTTTTTAAGAAAGCTTATAAAGACATTTCTGATAACACAAGATTGAGTGCCTTTCTGGACAATCTGTTCAGAAACACTAGTTGCCTATTTCTCTTCCTTCTTCTCCAGGAGCCTGAGTTTTGAGGTGTTAAAGAGCAAACAGACCATAGTACAAAATGTCACAAAGCAGAAGTCAGAGATGGTTTCTGAAATGATTTTACAATTGCAACTGCATTTACAACGGAGTCCAGAAAAGATAGATGAGAATGCTCTTCAATAAATTTGGAAACTTAGGGCTCTTGGCACCAGTTTCCAAAGATATACAACCTACGTTAATGTCTAATGGGTTCATACCTAGACCATACTTTGGCTAAGACACAAAATATATGTAGAGAAAAAGGAAAATAGTAGAACTGAGAAATATAACCTAGGGACTCAGTCTAAGTGAGAAGTGTGCACAAGAAAATTGGCACTACCTACATATTCACTTATTTGTTGATTATCTGATTCCCGCATCTGTAATTTCAGCTTCCTCTGGGCAGGGATAGGTCTATGTGTTCACCAGAACAGTGCTAGAGACAAGAGATGCTCAAAAACATTGCATTGAAAGAATAATGGCAGTACATCTGAGTGTCCCTCAACTTGAAGGAGAGAAGACTTGGGTTATGAATTGACTACTGTCTCCGGCACTCCCTTCATTCACATGTTAAAATACTAACCCAAGTGCTTTAGAATATGGTAGTATTTGGAGAGCATTCTATTAAGAAAAAAATTAAGCTAAAGGAGTTCTTAGGGACACCAGCGAGTAGGGCCCTAACCCAGTAAGACTGATGTCCTTATAAAAAGAGATAACAGCACACGGAGAATACTAGTTCAGACCTAAGACCATAGAAAACGGAGGAAAGGGCAGCCATCATTAAGACCAGGAAAGAGGCCTCAGGAAAAAAAATTAAAAATAAATAAATAAATAAACACCTTGCTACGGCCTTGATCTCAGACTTTCAGCCTCCAGAACTATAAGGAAATAGATTTCTGTTGTTTAACTTAATTTATTGTTTTTCATTTCTGTTGTTAACTTAGTTTATTGTTTTTCATTTTCACAGCCCTAGCAAACTAGTATAATATTGGGTCATTGGAAAAGTCATGATGGAATTTCGTATAGAAAAATACATTATGACTTTTCCAACGATACAATACTTAAGTTAGTGTTGTCTGATAAAATGGAAGATGTCTAATCAAATTTGAGTTTTTTAATCAGATAAACCAATGATTTATTTTAATTTTTACTATTGTTTGTGACTTGTATTATTTGGGCCATCCTTACACTAAAAATATAAAATAAAATAAAATCACTTGGGGAACAGCACATGATGTAATGGTTATGTTGCTGGACTCCCACATTGTAGACTGCACTTTGATTCCTGGATCTGGTGGCTTTAAACTCACACCAGGTGCATGTGCATGTGGGCCCAAAATCCCAAAAGGAGATTGGAAGAGAAAGAATTACAGCTCAGCCATCCCCTCTTGGGTGGGGGAGTTTGATTTCTCACTTTCTGCCTCTCTCTCTCTCTTCGACTAGTGCACATGCCCTATAGCAAACATCTCTAAAAAAAAAAAAAAAATCACTATATTTGAAATTCAAATTTAATTGAATATGTTATATTTCTTTGTTAAATCTAGCAACTCCAACCTATGAGATAAAGAGAAAGTTTTACAAAGTAGGTGCCATTTTAACTGGAACTCGAAAACCAAAATAATTATTTTGATGGTGGGGGTGGTGAAAGAATATTAAAACCAGAAGAATCAATATGAACAAATTCTACTAGAAATTCTCATAACTTTTTTCTACTGTGTGTTTACTGCAGCATCTATCACAGCCCAGGAGCATTTTAATTATTCAGAAATGACAAGTTAATTAGATATGGAAGATCTAATTGCCATCTATGACTCAGTGGTTTTTAAACATGGGAGCTTAAAAAAAAAAATCTTGGGGACTCACCCAGACTAATGGGTCACTAATTTAGTGTGACTAAAAATAGCTAATCAGCTCAATTTAAAAATATTTGACACCCCTAAGTCAAACTGGATAGACTGAGACCTGTAATGAGAGCAGTTTCTCTAGAACTGAACCTGAAACTTTGATAACTTTCTGTTGAAAAGAAGACTCTGTTATAATGACTCCCTAGGAACCATCACTATTTTACACAATACCGCACCAGGAACTTTTAAAAATTTCCTTAACAGGTTGATTTTGTATTTACATACACATGCACATATAAGTAAGTATGAGCGTGTATGTGTATGCATGTGTGTGGGTACACAAAACTGACCACATGCCTTTAGGTAGGGAGATAACTATAAATAAAGCAAGCATGAATTGTTATTACAGTGGAAGGCAATTGCTCCTAAGTGGTTGGAGTAACCTCTTAATAATAGAAACTCAGTTTTATTGATACAGGATAATATTCAAAGTAAATGTGATGCAAAACAGTGTCTATTTAACTATAGCTTGCCGAACTTATTATGTCTAGAAGACTATTTTACAACTCACATATTAAATTTCAGTAGTGGTCAGTGAGTAGAGAAGAAAATGCCATGGACTGCTCTTTTTGTAAGATAAAATAATTGACCAAGAGTAGTGAATACATGAATTGCTATGTCTACCTTTTGGAGACTTGGCTGATTAAAGGAAATGTTTTGAAAAAGAACTACAGATAAGTGATAGTAAGGGTCACAAGATAAAACAGGGAGGGAAGGGACTCAGAAGAGAAAGCAAGCAGAATAGAAAGGAAAAGGGGAGTCCACATAGTTAGACACATACATAAAGACTGGACATAACCAGGACCATTCATGCAAGCCTGACATTATCACTTACAAGTGCATTCTGGGGAGCTAGATATTCCTTTGCAGGTGATAGCTTGACCTGAAATGGGAATTTGGAAGATATCTATTTCTAAATGCCCAACTCCCTCCCTCCTATCTTCTAGTGAGGAACTACATTTAGCAACTTTGGAGGAGACCTCTTTTCGCAAATGATTCTACTGTGTCTTCCAATTATAGCAGCATGCTCCTTTGACCTAGGAATGCGCATGGGAGCCAAGGAAGCCAATGAGAACAGCCCATCTCTGTGACCACATCGATTGGCTCAGGGCTGCCAAAGGATATAAG
Organism: Tupaia belangeri chinensis; assembly: GCF_000334495.1. Lineage (NCBI taxonomy): Eukaryota > Metazoa > Chordata > Mammalia > Scandentia > Tupaiidae > Tupaia > Tupaia belangeri. Next base: position 452,205 of record NW_006160212.1, read on the forward strand.
TCAGGTCAATCACATATCTCCTGAGGACTTTTTTACAGTCCCTGGGAGGAAAAAAAAAAAAAAGGTGCATTTTTCCCTTGAATAACAAGGCTATAATGCTTTACCCCAGAACTGT
>NW_006160212.1:452689-477788 GCF_000334495.1 Tupaia belangeri chinensis
AAAAAAAAAAAAAGATGCATTTTTCCCTTGAATAGCAAGCTATAATGCTTTGACCCCAGAACTGTCAATGTCTATGTTCCCTGACATGTGCAGAGCCCTGAAAGAATAAGGCCAACACACACTATAGATGAACACTATAGTCTGTATGATTCTCTGTATTCTTCTCCTTCTCTCATTGTGTAACTGTCTCTGTATCTCTCTTTCTGTCTCCTTTTATTTAAGGAACACACACACACACACACACACACACACACACACACACAAACTGTGAACCATTTTTACTTGATCTTCAACCTGGCTCTTCTCATTGTGTGTGTGAATGCATGCAGTTGTGTGTGTGTGTTTATGTATATGTGTGTGCATATATATGCATCTGTGTGTATGCTTGTGTGTTTATAGTTTTATTATATAGGCAACTAATTTTCCTTTTTGCTTGAGTGAGTTTGTGTTTGGTTCTGTCACGTGCCATCAGAGGAGTCTTAACTGATGCTGGCTGTTATTTTTATCCTTGTAGGGTCATGAATTTATCTGAACTTTGCCACATGCCATTCTAGTTGGCCTATAGTTATTACAAGGGAGAGGAAGTTTCACATTTATCTTGATAGCTGTCCTTCTGTATTTGGAATAATTTTCCCTGAGCTTCTACCTTTAGCTCCAGTAGCATAGAACATAATGTTTCAGGGTTCAGATGAGGAATGGATATTCAATGAACTGCAGATTGTTCTTTCTAAGACATTACTATGCACGATCAGGCCTGTCTGTTTGTGGTCTCGTAAGGATGCTTAGAATATTTCCATATTTGGATCATTGCTCAAGCTCAAGTTACTACCCTGAAATTCACTATTTTCTCCTCTCCTCTTGACTGCATTATTTCTAGTTTTCAACACCTACCCTAAAACCTCCCTGCAGCCAGACCCTCTTTTGACTTAAACCATATTTGGTTGCCTACCTGTAAAGGACACTAAATCCTTGTAGATCTTTTTTTAAATTGAACTGATACTGTTCTTCATTAATTGAGGAAAGAAGAAATTGTCTTTTAGAATTAACCTCTTTTTTCTTATGTGGATTAATCTGTATTGAACTGTAAGGAAGGTTTTATGGAGGAGGAATATTTCATATAGACCATAGAAGACAGTGATCCAGAATGGATTCAAAACTCTACTTTTCTGATTTTCTTTTGGAACAATGGAAACACTGGAGTGGAAAGTGAGATATAATGGAGAAAAAAAATATTTATAACCATCTCCTATCTTCTATAAGACTGATAAGATACAATGCCTACTGGAGTCCTGACTCTTCATGAGTTTTATCCCTGATTACAACATGTCTTTTAATGTTTAATTTAATTTAATTTATTTTTAGTATTTTTGTCTTTGGGGAATGCAATTAGACTTTCTAGGACATCTGTCTGTCAAGAAGGATAATGGCTTTTCCAGTGCACATTCACCGAACAGGAATCTTAATCTAAGTCAGGACCTTAGGGGTTCCATGGAAACAACAGAAAGTCATGGTCTTCTGGGCCTGATAATTTAAGAGATCTGGCCATCCAGCTGTACTTAGAAGCAGCCCCTCACACAGAAGTCAGCAATTACCCTCTCTGCCCAGGTGACAGATGGCAGGAAAGCATTCTCCTAAGCCCAGGAGCTTGGCTTCTACATCTGTGAAGACATTTTTCATCAGGTTTCCTTGAATATTCATGGTACAACAGGTTTCAGTGTTATTGGAAGGACCAGACCCCTTCTGTCTTGGCCAGACCATGAGCCTCTTTTATCCATGCATCTCTTTCCATGAAGCTCCAGTTAAAGCAAACAAATATGGGTGTTCTTCCAAATTTTCATGAAAAATGTGTATTATGAAAATAATGCATGGATTTTAAAAATATTGTACAAAAATAAACCTGAACTCTATTTCCATTTTTTCATTAATTATGATGTCCTCTTATGGACAATAAAGAAAAAAAAAGTTTCAGACTGTCACCTGACCCTGAAGCAATAATCCAGTGCATAAAGTCCTAGAAATTTAGGAGAAACAAAACAAGCACATAAATAAATAACTGAAAACTACTTTTACTTGGCTGGCTGATGAACGAATCCTCCATTTAAATTACTCTCATACTGCACTTTCTCACTAAGTCCTATGTTCCTTGATACCAAGGATTTTTTTAATTCATATTTTACACTAACCCCCCCTTTTGCATAATTTCACTTTCCATGGTTTCTGCTACCCATAGCCAAATGCAGTCTGAAAGTATCAAATGGAAAATTCAATAAATAAATAATTTGCAAGTTTTAAATGGTATGTCACAATTCCTACTTCATTTACCTCACTTCATCTCATCACTAGACCTTTTATCATCTTCCATCATCACAAGAAGAAAGATGACTATAGTAAAATAATATATTTTTGAGAGAGACAACACTCGAAATATCATTCATCACTGCAGTATGAGAATTATTATAACCGTTTTATTTTTCTATTAGTTATTACTATTTATCTTATTGTTACTAATTTACAAATTAAATTTTATCATAAGAGTATATGCCTAAGAAAAGTCATCATATATGAAGCGTCCTGTACTATCTGTGTTTTTAAGGGTCTTGGAATGTATCACATATGGGTAAGAGGGACCACTATAGCTCTAAATAGCCCTTTCATATACACTTGCCAAATATTGGGTCTTCAGAAAAGTCATGAGCCATTTTTGTATAGGAAAATACTCATGAGTTTTCCAACAACCTAGTAAGTAGTCATTAACCAATTAATGGCTGAATGGTATGAGAACATAGTGCTGACATGTTCTGAAGAGGAAACAGCCTCCTAGTTGAAAGAAAAAGGAGTAATTTAATTGATGAGGATCCTTTGGATTCTTAAAGAGAGAAACCATTGCAGAAGGAAATTCTAGCCTAGTTAAGCTAAAAATTTTCACAGCCACAGGTACCTACTAACTAGTCCTAATATTTGCCCAGATGCCCTGTTCTGTTCAGATTTCAGACCTGGAATATATTTTTTTTCCTCTAGGTCTCAGGTCAACATTTTTTTGATTTGCTCAGTTGCAGGTCCTGAATCCTAGAACCGTTCCTCTGCTGACTGTTCTTGTACAGGCTTCAACTTCAAGGGTTTAGTTACTTAGTTGGGGCTCTGTTGTTATTATCCAGTCAGCCTCCATATCTGAGGCTACATTCTTACCTTGATTGCATCATAAGCCTGCTTCGTGGCCATGCACTCCTAATACTTTAGTAATAATGTGTAATCCCACAATTTGTGACAACATATGATAGAAAGTAGTACATATGCACACACCCATACACACACACTATAGTTTATCAACATTCTCAGTTAATTTTTAGAGGGTATATAAAACATAATAAAAATATAATTTCACTTTATTAAATATAGTCTTTCCAATCTTTTCAAGAGGCTCTAGAACAAATTTATCAATAAATAACATAAACACCACAGATGATCTCAAGTTTGATAGAACCCTTTTCTAACCCAGTGACCAAAGTGCATTGGAGAGTTGGTAGTTATGGATAACATCACAGGGAGAGACAGTTTCTCATAACTCGAGAGTCTAATGTTTGACAGCTTTATCATTGACATAATTTTGAGGCACCTATAATACTATTGTTTTATTTGTATTGCCTTTTTGGTTAAACTTACATTCATTATTTCTTCTTCCTTTTTAATATTTAAGTATCTATAGGTGGAAGTAAGAAAAGAGGATCTAAAATTTTATCCAAAATATTGAGACTTGTTTGCTGCCTAAATGAAAGTTCTTTATGAAGAGCATACCAGTTACCCCTCCCCTCTCCAAGATAATGGAAACATTGATATATTCCTGATATCTGGCAATGTGTACCTCCTGAATTGCTTCACCTGGCATGTGAAAGGTTGTGCTCTGTTTTCTTGCACAATAACCTAAGAACTTTTTGTTTCAAAGCTTCACCCACTCCAAGCCTTTGGAAGGCACTGTGGCACTTAGCATCAACTTGTAAGTAGCTATCAATGCCGGTAACTTTGTCAGCCTTGCAATGAATAGACAGCTATCTTAAGAATAGCTAGATTAGGAAATTCCCCGGCAATGTTGAATGTATCTCAAGTTGCTCCAAAACATGCATCTGGCAAGTATGCTTTTACACAGATTGCAAGAAGAATCCTGATTTCTTTTAAATGTTACATGTAGGGATCATAGAGTGGTAAAACATAACCCAGAGACATCTCTGAGTATACCAGGTACATGCTAGTGCATGATCCCAGACTGCCTAAAGGTCTGGGAGTGGTCATTGTGTCAGGGTGCTGGGTTAATATCTCTCTAACTTTCAGTCTCTGCTTCATTCATGGAAGAAAGAAAGAAAGAAAATAAAAACAAAAGTGTGTCAGAATCAAATAAATGATAAATCCTGTTCCTTAAAGTAAACTTAAGTATCCCCAAATCCTCCTGGTTGGTGGATATCAATTCGCTAATTTTCATATGAATATCAAAGCTGCTACTCCAAATTATCTGTTATATGTAGGAAACTCCCAACAATGTTTATGCACAAAATCTCCTTTACTCATTTTGTGCTTCTTCTGGAGGTGCCTGAAGACTTTGGGAATATTCCCTTGTGGCTATTCTGTTAAACACAGGAGAGTCATCACTAGGCCACAGCTGTGCCACATCCATTGCTATGCCTCTTGCTTATCTCATCAAACCACTTATGCCTGTGTCTCCCAGCTTCAGTTTCAAAAAGGCCATTGTCTGGCCAGCCAGTGGCATCATGGTTAAGGTGAATGGATCCTACATGGTTGATTTTGCACTTAGAGTCTCAGACCAGGCAACTTGAAAATCATGTGGGCATGTATGTGTGCATATACAAAAGTCTGAGAAGAGAATGGAGGAAAAGGGATAGCAGTGTGACCATCTCTCATAGTGGGAGGTTGCTTTCTCACTTTCTCACTTTCTCTCTCTCTCCAGCAAGCACATACCCCCTACAACAACAAAAATCATCAGTAGAGTTATCTAAACTTTTTTTTCTGACTGTAACTCTGTGACAGGTGAGATGTGGTCCCATGAACAAAGCCAGAAATAGAGACAAAATGTCAAAATGCACTTTGCTATTTCTAAATCTAACTAAGACTTAGGGCTCAGGTATTATCCTATCACAAATCAGGGGTCTTTCATTCTCCACCTTCCTTGTCCATTTCACTTCAGGTAATCAGATGCCTAAGGCAGGAGATTCTTGTATGACAATTTTGTCAATAGGGCAGTATGGCCATTATGTGTGAGTATTTATTGAGGGCTTACCTCGTCCCAGGCACTAGGAACCAACAGTATAGTTTTTAAAATTACTACAAAGAGATCAATGCACAGAAACACACGATTGAAGAAATTCCGTGTTGGCGAGTATTATGAAGAGAACACTGTATTTTGGGGGCTGGCAGGTAGCATGGTGGTTGGGGCCTCTGGACTCCACATGGCCGACTGCAGTTCGAGTCCCAGACCAGGCAGTTTGCTTTCTCATTTTCCTCTCTCTCTCTCTTTCTCTCACTCTGTCCCTCTCTGGTCAAATTAAAATAAATAAATAAAGTTAAATAAAATAATTTTAAAAAAGAACACTGTATTTTGAAAAATAGTAATAAGAAAAATCTACTTTATATCAAATTCAAATGGTCAAAAAAAAGACAAAGGAATAGGTCATAAAGTAATCTTCATGGCCTCCTGACCTGTGAGCTGAGTGGTAGCCAAGCAGCAGGGGCTAGAGTGTGTTCTAAGCAATCACCAGGAACAAACGCTCTGAGCTGGAAATGAATGTGGCATTTTTCAGCATGAAAGAGAGATCTTGTGGCCTGTGTTTCTGAAGCAAAGCAGAGATTGAAAGTATTATAATTTAGGTTAAAGAGGGAATCACGGCCTTGCAGTCCATATTCTAATTTCAATAGGAAATCACTGAAATATATTCAACATGGTCAGATTTATTTTAACAAGTAATACTGCTCAGAGAGGTTGGCAAGGCTAATGTAAAAATTATCTTCCGTGAGTTTGTGCGTGTGTGTGTGTGTGTGTGTGTGTGTGTGTTTTCTATTCTCTTCAACATTCAAGTCCCAGAAAGATTATTTTTGTGAATGAGTCCTAGAAGGAACTACAGAATAATCTAGAATAAACACAATTTGTGAACACAGGTTAAACACAAGCTTCCTAAGAGAACTTTTTTCCCGTTTGATTTGGTCTCAGACCTTTCTTTGAAACCATAGATACACTCTTGTTATGTCTAAGTATGGCTTTGAATGTCCTAACAGAAACACAATATGGACAAATACGACATCTGACTTTGTGAGTTATGTGTGTTTGAGGAGTAACTTACTGGCTGAATTGTTTCAAGAGGGCCTCAGTGATCCAAACTGTAATGAGCCGACTTCGGTAACTCTGCTGGTTGTTTAAAATTCCACTTAATTCCAGCCTCTGAGATGCACATCGCTACTGGTAACATACTCACAGATTGCCTTCATCTGGTATTTCAAAGCTCACTGTTCTGAAGAGGCCATGCCTTCTGGTAGGCCCTGCACCTCTGAATATCCAGTTGCCAAGGTGAGGCACCAACTCTGCTGCGCTGTCTTGGTGACCCTCCCTCTGGTATCAGTATCCCACATTTTTGATTCTGTCAAGTGCCAAACCAAAGATCTTATCTATATCCTGGATTCTAATTTTTTACTAAAATGTACTCTTTCTTTTATATGATGTCATAAATCTGACTACTTAGTAGTTATTAGCATTTACTAACATGTTTCATCTTTTTTTCTTTTAATAAAGTTAATCATGAGTCATGATATAAAGACATACAAACACCTAGCTATGATATAGTGTTTTCTCATTAGACTTCAACTGTGTCTAATAACTTTTTAATTTAACCTTGATTTTCTTTTCAATGCTAAGGAGAAAAACACCTTCAACCACTTTTTCATGAGGACAATTATTCAGGATCTCTTGGTACATGCTGCTGTGAGAAGAACATGAAGAGAGTTAAATAGGCACTCACACTGACCTTGAGTAGTTTATGATCTAAGTAGAACATTATGATGCAGAAATATATCTTCGGGGAACGCATTAGAGACCTTACATTACTTATGTGTTTAAATTATGTGCAAGCAAAAAGGTAACGGGTTTTAATTCAGGGATGAAGAAAGTATGAACTTCAGTTTGAGGGAAAGTATCAAAGATTAGCTAGGAGCTTGGGAAGACTGAAGGATATAGTATTTTGAAAGTGTCTTTCTGAAAGCAAAAGTATTTTAGTGAATCATGATTAGAATTACCTCAGAAGTCTTGGTGACAAATATAGATATACAAGTGATGCTGTCTATGAAAATATTTGCCTAGAAAATATGTAAAGCTGGATGATAGAGTACACATGTTCTAGCTGTTAACAGAAAACAAAATAACGGAATGCAACTATATGGGCTTGGGTTGGCTGTAGAAGGATTTACCAGAGAGGTCGGGACTATGTGTTAAAGGATATACAGAACATGGATCAATGTAGAAAAGCAGGGTGGGGCATCAGAACAGACAGACACATTTGGGGAGACTTATTAGAATGGGCAATTGTGGGCCCAGTGGTGGAGAGCTGCGGATACTACAAGGCAGAGCTACACAACTATCTCATTTGAATGTAAAAATCCAGAAAGGGGTATATAAGTAGGCCATGTGAGGTTTTTGTTTTTTTTCTTTTTCTTTTTCTTGTCTGGGATTTGGTCTGCCTGTTAGAACTCACTAAACAGTCTTTACCTGTCCCCAATGTTGCCCTTCCCCATGTTCTGTCTTTCTCAAGGTAGACGTAATATTCCCATGCTCTGAATAATAGAGCATGTGTGGCTGATACCTTGTTTCTGAACTCTGCCATCCATAGACTCAGCAAGTGACAATTATCATCTAATATCTTGCAGTGTTGCCAAAACAAGGTTCAGTGAAGAGCTAAGCCCAAATACCTTTCTTTGGTTCTTTTTTGTAATAAGATGCTTTACACTTGTATTCAGAATTCTAATGGCCTACCCAGATCATCTAAACCTAAAGAACAGACATTCGAGTGCAATTTCCTTTTCTTCACATTACTTAAATTATGTTTCTCTTTTAAAACTCAGCCAACTTTTCTCTTCTTGTACAAAGCTTCCACTGAAAATTTTGTCTGACAACTATAAATTCCTTCTCTGAATTCCTGAGTTTATTCTGCTGAAAACCTTCAATTCTATTCTACTTAACAAACAAGTCACACAGGCTTTTAGTAATGTAACTTAGCCTTTATCTTCTATATCTCTTTCTAAACTGTGGTCTACACATAAAACGGAGATGGGTTAATACATTCTTAATGATTGGTTAGATACATTCAGATTTATGAACTCTCTAACTTAGGTTTAGTAATTGGAATCCTCTTAACATGTGTCCTGAACCACACCAATGCCATGGATAAAGAGCTGTCCATGTCATTCCTTCAACTCACTGCCAATTGGAAACATGGCAGTTTTCTGCCTTGTGAAATTAGGTTGATGATTTCTGTTCCTTTCCTCTTTCACGGATTTCAGGAAAAATACAGACTAAGCAAGGAAACTCTTTGAACTGCCTGGAAGAAAAATCCCATTTAAATCCTCTGTATTATTAACCAAATTTCAAACCTGAAAGGCTTAGTTTTGCTTTGAAACTTCAAATCCACCACATTCTTGGGTAGTTCAAGCTTGACAAATCATATCCCCATCCATTTCTCTTTATCACAGCTGCCAATCCTCCTGAGGTTGAGGTAAGTATGGCAGGAGCAGACCAGAGTGAGGAGATGGGAGATATGATGCAGAGGGGAGTTCACATTCTTCACATGTACTGGAACTTCAAGTTTCACCAGAAAAATGAATGAATGGTTGACTAGGGAAAGGGGTTGGTGTAGTCTACCAAGAACAAAACTACGAATAACTCTCATTTGACTTCTCTTCAATTGGGGATGTTTTATTCCCTTGTGGAGTTCTTTGAGAAATGAGAAGTCCCAAATCAGTTTTTTCTGTACCAATTGCTGCATATTTGGCTCTCTTCCCATAGTCATTCTCAATATCTCTTTTCTAATATGGAGTCACAATACATCTTAATTATTTAAACCCAGTTGTGGAATGAAAGCACAAATAGAAATGGAAAAATTCCTGGGAAAAATAAAATAAAGTTCTATTACTTTGTTAATAAAATGATCATTACTGCTGATCCTAACATCTCTTGTCACGTCTTCTTAGAGTTTTGCAGAGAAGTGAACGTGTCACCCAGTGATGGACATTATACATGTCTTCCCCTTCGGCTCATATGCAGAGATCTCAGCATTCACGCTGAAGGTGTACTCATGGCTAGAGAAAAGACATAAAAGTTTGATGACAAAGTCATTCTGAGAAATTAACTTTGGTTAATTTATCTGACCTTGCTTTAAGAGGCACGGCTGTGCTGAGTCCACAGACAGCTGCAACCAAGCAGTGCTTTTCCTACTGGGTCTTTCATAAATGCAGGTGGTTTGCTGTGATTGCTCGCTTTCCTGTGGTAAATGGTGCTGCCCCTTTCCCTCCTTTTCCTTTATCTCTGCCCCTTTCCCTACTTTTCCTTTATCAAAATGCGGTTCTGTTGCTGGCCTGGAAAATATCTTTTTTTTTTTTCCTCTAAATTTCTTACTAATAGTAAAATTGAGATGATATGAACCAGTTCAATGGTGGATTTTCCACCCATCGAGACAAACTAGGTATCATAAACTGGTATGAATATTTTAAGGAACTCAGTGTGTGTGTGTGTGTGTGTGTGTGTGTGTGTGTGTGTACACAAAATGTTTATCCACATTTTCTGCCACACAGTTCTTAAAACTCTTAGAATCTCCAGAGCAGTAAGAACGTCTTTTGTATGTTAATGAAATGACAGGTGGTGGGGGCCCTTTGAAAGCTTCAGGATGGAAGTCTGTCAGCAGAATGACCAAAATGTCTGATTAGAGGGTTGATGCTTTCAACCCCGCCCTCCAATTTCCCTGAGGAGAGAGAGGCTGAAGGTTGAGTTGATCACCAATGCCAGGAATTCATTCATCTACATTTACGTATTAAAGCTTCCAAAAAAGGAAAAGTTCAGAAGCCTGAAGGAGACTGAACCAATGAATATACCTGGAAGATGGTGTGCTCAGAGCATGGACGCTCCGTGCCCCTTTCCACATACCTCGCTCTACATACCTCCATCTGGCCAGTCATCTGTATCCTTTGTAACATCTTTTATAATAAACTAGTAATTGTTAGTCAGTATTTTCTTGAGTTTCCTGAATGCCCCTAACAAATAATTCAAACCCAAGAAAGGGGGTCATAGGAACCCTAATTATAGCTAGCTAATCAGAGGTGTAGATCACAAGCTGGGGTGGGCACCTGAAGTAGAATCAGTCTTGTGTGACCGAGTCCTTAACCTGTGATGGAGAAATTGGACATCCAGAGGAAAAAAAGAAAAAAAGGAACTTCATTGTCTTGCTATAAAATTGAACACCTTATACAAAAATTAGCTGAAAACGTATTACAGCATAAACTTAAATGTATATTATAGCACTATAAAACTTGTAGGAAAATGACACATACAGTCCAGCCATGGGGGTGCACACTGCTAAGACACTGTGTTCTGCAAAGCCAGAGCTACATGGGAGGCCTGCATTCAATTTCCTGTCTAATCTGAAATCCTGGCCCTACTCGTAATCCCTGTGAGCATGAAAACACATGCTGTAGAATGAAAATATTCTCAAACCAAATACCTGACAAAGGACTTCTATCTAGACTATATAAAGAACTCCTAAACCTCAACAGCAAACACACATATAAACCAATCAGAGTATGAGCCAATGACACAGAGTCATTTCACCAGAGATGATATGAATATGGCAAATTAATTCCTGAAAAGAAGTTCAAGGCCAGCCAGGTGCAGTGATGGTTAAGGCAGCTGGATCCCACATGGATAACTACGGAGTGCAAGTCCTGACTCAGAGACTTAGAAAACAAGCCAGGTGTCTATGTGTGCATGCCCAAAATACCTAGAAGACAAGGAATTGCAGTATGGCCATCTCCACAAGAGGGTGATTTCTGGGAACCAGCAGTTGGCGTAATGGCTATGGTACTGGACTCCCACGTAGTTGACTGCAGTTCACGTCCCGGACCCGGTGGCTTAAAACTCATGCAGGGCACGTGTGCGTGCATGCCCAAGAACCCGAGAGGAGAATGGAAGAGAAGGGATTGTGGTGTGACCATCCCCCCTGGGGGGGGATTTCTTACTTTCTGTCTCTATGTCTCTCTCTGTCTGTCTGGAGCGCACATGTGCCCTAGCGCCCTATAGTGAAAACCTCTCAAAAAAAGAAAGAGGGTGATTTCTCACTTTCCCTGTCTGCCTGTCTTTTTCTCTGTGATGAGCACCCACACCCTATAGCAAAAAAGAAAAAGGAAAAAAAGAAAAGTTTGACATCATTAGCTTTTAGTGAAATGTACACTGAAATATCAGTATGCTATGAGAACAGCAAAAATTAAAAAAAAGGAAAAAACAGTGGCAACACCAAATGCTGAAGAGCATGCAGAGACACTGTATCACTCACACATACCTAGTGAGAATGTAAAATGGTACAGCCACTTTGAAAAGCAGTTTGACAATTTCATGAAAATAAAAACAAGCAACTACCATAAGATATAGGAATTGCAATTGTACTCCTGGACACTTATTACAGAGAAATGCATACTTATATTCATGCCAAAACCTATACAAAAATGTTGATAGCAGTTTTATTTGCAATAGCCCCAAATGGGGAACAACCCAGGGGTCCTCAGAAGGAATAATGGTTCCATAAACGGTAAAACATCCATATTATGGACAACTATTCCAGATTTAAAAGAAATGAACTATTTACACACACAACGACTTTGAATCTTCAGAGGATTATGCTGTATATTAAAAAAAAGACAATTACAAAAGGTTACATGTCATGTGATTCCATTTATATGATGTTCTTGAAAGGACACAATTCTAGAAATGGAGAACAGAGGATTGGTTGTTAGGCCTTAGGAGGGAGTGGGATGGAATGAAAGTAGATGTGGCTATATAGGGGCAATGTCAGGACTCTTATGGTGATAGAAATGGTATATATCTTTACTTATTGTCAGCATTCTGGTTGTGATATTGTGCTACAGTTTTGCAAAATGTTACCACAGAAGGAAACTGAGTCAAGAGTATGTAGACTCACCTTGTTATTTCTTATACATTTAGATATAGCTAAAGTGATGTCATAATAAAAAAATTAAAGACACAGGATTCCCAATATGAATAATGCATACTTATACTGAAAAAATGCACTATTTATCTCAAATTAAAATTTAGCTTGTTTTCTTCTATATCATCTGGCATTTTGGCATAAAAGTACATTTTTAGGAGCAAATATTTTAACGTTTATTTTAAAATGATTTATTCATTTATCTGTTCCATGAGCAGAAAGACAGAGAAAAAGAGCAAGACAGAGAGACAATACCTCCCACAGGTACTTGCTGCCATAATCCAGCCTCTGCCTCAGCCAGTCCTGGATCATGGGTATGTGTGCCCAGAATACTTAGGGAGGTCTCCAGACATAAACCAGGAACTTTTTCATGTGGATCACTCACACAGAGCTCATGTTTTACCACTGTGTCACCATCTGGCCCCAGGTGAAAAAAAAATTCTTATGCGATATTTCTGCGGCATGGAAACCACGGTATACTGGAGTGGAATGCAAGTATTTTCAAGGCTCAAAGAACAAACAGAATATATTTAGCTGAGATGCTCAGTAACTTTCTTTTTTAAAAACAGGAATTATTTTATTTTACTTTATTTATTTATTTTAATTTGACCAGAAAGAGAGAGAGCAAGAGAAAGCAAGCTGCCAGGTCTGGGGCTGGAACCACGGTTGGTCATGTAGGAGTCCAGCACCTTTAACCACCACATCACCTGCCGGCCCCTTGCTAAGTATCTCTTAAATGCAACCTCTGCTTTGAGGCTGGAGTATATAAGGCAGAGTCAGAACACCTGGTCGGTGCCCTTTCTATGACCGTTAGTCATATAAAAGGGGAAAACAGCTAGTAATGTTAGTACAAAAGCAACTTTTCTTTTAGTAAGTTATTTGACGTACAGGCTTCTTGGTCTTCTCTTTCTCTCTCTCCTTGCTCTTTCGCCAATTCTCTAAGCTCTCGTCTAGATGCTAGTGGAACTCAGAATTGAAGCAAATGCTGGGTTTAAAAATAATAATTTCTATTTTATTCTGGCTTTCACCTTATGAATTATTTATCTCTGCTATAATATTACAAGAGTTCTCTCTTCCCCAATTGTTCATAAACATCCCTCTCAGAGCTTTCGCATGACCCCAAGTATCCTGGAAGATGAGTCATCTGAACTCACCCTCTCCAGTTCATTGGCTAAGAGGTCTCCTCCTATTCACAAATCTATCCCTCTAGTCTAGGAACTCTAGGGAGAATATACCAGAGGACTGCTGGCCCCATAAAAGCCCCACAAAAACTAAATGATTATCTAGGCTTTTGCTCTGAGAAATGGAGCAGGCTCTACTTAGCAGAGGGCACTGTGAGGCACGTGCTAAAATGGAGAAGCAAATCCAGCTGCTGCTTACATTGGAGGTGGCTGGAATGTCCCTGTCCTTCCAGCAGCATGAGGCATAGAATGTCATGTAGCCATCGTCAAGAATGAGACCTTGGCTTATCTGTCATCTCTGCCCCTCCTGAGTCTATTCCGGGTATTGTGTGCATCAGCTATCTCGCCTATCAATTCAGCTGGGCCTTTCTTTTGTAAGAGCAAGTTTCTTTCCTCTGAGTTATTGCTTGCCTAGAAAAATCTCATAATAAACTTGAATCAAAATGAGCAATCTGTGAAGAATACAGAGTGACAATGCATTGTACCTTCTCATCTTAGAGTCACACAAATAATGTGGACTGAGTGATAACATGGTCTGTACAGTGCCAGGGTGCTCTGCATTGTTATCGAGCTCTACAAAGGAGACCCACAAAATCCATGAAGTAGCAGGCAGACAGAGCTGTAAACACTTAGTGCCATTCAGCACCATGTCTATTCTGGAAGGGTTTCAGAGAGGTGACCAAAAGTCTTTGCCTACAGCACAGTCCCACAAGTAAGCAGAGAAAAAGAATAGAAACAATAGAAACATCTTCCTCCCTGAACCATGCCAGCTGGCCACAAGGAGTGAATCTTCTATTCTTAGTCCCTCTTGCTATTTGGTAAGGGTCTTCTGGAGTGTATTTTTAACAGAATGAAAGAGGCTTTACTTGGGAATAGTAATTCTTTTTTATTAATAGTTTTTCTTTCTTTCTTTCTTTCTTTCTTTCTTTCTTTCTTTCTTTCTTTCTTTCTTTCTTTCTTTCTTTCTTTCTTTCTTTTTCTTTCTTTCTTTCTTTCTTTCTTTCTTTCTTTCTTTCTTTCTTTCTTTCTTTCTTTCTTTCTTTCTTTCTTTCTTTCTTTCTTTTTAATTGCCAGGACACTACACTCACCAGATATATATATATAGAGAGAAATCACCCTCCCCTCCAGTGGAGTGTGGTCATGCTGCAATTTCTTATCCTTCCCCTCTCCATCCTGTCAGAATTTAGGGCACACATACAAACTTGCCCAGTGTGTGTTTCATGCCATCAGGACCAGGACTCGAACTGTAGTCAGCCACCTGAACTGTGGGGCCCGTCCAGGAATAGAAATTCTTTTTCAAACTAAAATATCAGCCATTATTTATTATCTAGCAGGAAGAACTTAGCGTAAAATAAAAACAAAAACAGATACAACTCAGAAATTTGGTCAAGGGAACCATTGCATTGCCAAAAGAGATGAGAGAAGCAACTGATACTGGTATTGGCACAAGGAATAGGCACTTGATGAACATTTATTGAGTGATTGGATTGGTGGGGGGAAAGGTGGAAATTCCTGAAGATAAACTTGCATGAGGCTGACATCCAATTGCAGATAATGTCCTACAGCATACCCCTTTCTAAGTGACATTCCAATCCTCATTCTTTGGTATCTGGCTGATGTGATACTTTTCTAGACATTTTCCTGACTTGATTTCTTCCTCCTTTTAAACTATCCACTCTGAAGCTGACCTTCACAAAGTCCAGCTTTTTACTTCTCATACAATTTCCCATAAACTTCAATGGCTCCATTGTGTCTGCAGGATATATTCTGACCTCTTCAGGATAGTCTTTATATGGCTGGTAAACATTTGGCCCAAAGTACTCTCCAACACTAACCATGCAATGCATCTGCACATGACTTTAAATTCAATTTTGTAGCCTGTTTATTGTGCCCAAATATGCTTTTCCCATCTTTGTTTAAAATCCTAAACTTTCTCGAAAGTTCATCTCTAACTCATCGCTACCCTTCATTACATCTTTCTACCCTACTTCCAGTTCTGGCATTTAGTAGCGCTTTCCCTGCGAACTCCTGTAGTATTTAGAGTTACGCTAAGGATGTGGCACATTTCAACCCTTATCTTCTGCTATCATAGATCTTTAAAACTCTGAATTATAGAGCCCCAACTAGGTTGTAAACCCGTGCCCTGGGGACTCTGCTTCATAACTTCATGTTTTATACCAACACTCGGCATAATTTTGTTAATTTAACAGTGTCT
This sequence comes from Tupaia belangeri chinensis, assembly GCF_000334495.1. Classification (NCBI taxonomy): domain Eukaryota; kingdom Metazoa; phylum Chordata; class Mammalia; order Scandentia; family Tupaiidae; genus Tupaia; species Tupaia belangeri. Next base: position 468,340 of record NW_006160212.1, read on the forward strand.
CAAGAAGCAGGTTTTCCTCTCTCATTTGTTTTCTTCATGATTCAGTAAGACATATTTCTTCTTCCAGAAACACAATCGCAAATGCATGGCCCACTGATTGCAGGGCAATGATTTTATCTTTGGACGTGCTGACAGGTGGTCAGCTCTCCAGATCTTCCACATCTGTTACCAGCTGATAGTCAAGAATCCCATTTCTTGTGCCTGTCTAAGCTTAGGCACGTGGACGGAGAGGTCCTGGCTCAGAGACTCCTAAGACTTCATGTGCCAAATTATATCTTAAGTGTTTCAGTGAGCAACAGGCTCAGCAGGGGGATTTTGCTCCCAACTGAAAGCTTGACAGCAAAAAAATCCTTCATGCTTGTACGTGCGATGCAGACCAGTGAAGCCTCAGTCGAGGTATTTATTTTCGCCTTGGAAGCCACTGTGGTTAGATTGAATAATGTAGGAGCGTCTCGGTGGTCTCCACACTGATAGAAAAGTATGCTGCTCTCTGTGTTCTATAAGAGAAAATAAGGAAAGAATGGGGGAAAGGCATGGTTAAAAGCACTGGATCTTTTTTTTCTTTCTTTCTTTTAACCATTGGTTACTTTAGTTTTGGATCTTAATGCAAATTCTGTAAGAGTTTTTATTATACTGCTTTGTAATGTTTAGTAGGCAAACACAAGTTCCAGACTTTAGATTTAGCTGAAAGCTAAAATCTAGGAATGAGGAAAAGAGTCTAAGAGAAAATTTTCCTTTAATTAAATAAAAAAATCTAATAATACAAATATAGAACTCTGAGGCACATTTTACAGAGTACTGGACTGGGAGCCCAGAGATTTATGCTCTAGAATTGAATCTAATTCATGTTCTGACTTAAACTTGCTGGCAGGCCTTGGGAAAACTATTGATCTTTCTTGAGCCTCAGTTTCCTCAGTTTTAAAGCAGACATGATATTAACCTCCTTGGCAAGCACATAAGACTGATATATATTATTTGACAGGAGAATGGTTTGTGAACTATAAAATTTAAAAATAAGATGTTGTATTTTATACTAAGTGCTGAGGGCCTAAGATAGAGGCTGTCAAAGCTGAGAAGTGTTAGCCAAGGAAGCCATTGTAGAAGCAATAATGTTTAGGAAGAGTTTCTGAAGATGCAGATTGTTACTGCTGCACTAGAGAAGAGGAAAGACATTACAAAGTGCAATGTACATCACAGAGATGCCCTGAAAGGGTACATTTTAACCAAGAATATGGTGATGAATCTTAGGTATCAGAAAGATCCACAGATATCTTTATTTGGCCTCAGATTAGTGGTAGGTGCTAAGAACTTGCTAATGATGAACGAAGCATCATAGGAGCCTCAAGGAGTTTACAAAAAGAAGGAAATCATTATACTAAATGAGACAGTTGATCTCAGTTTGACCGGAGGGGTGAAAACTCAAGGATGTGCACATTTTAGCTTCTTATATTTCCCTGCCTCAAGTCAGATATCTCCACTTCCCTTTTAACTTCACTTAGCATTTACTTGAATTGCAGTTCTATTTTTCTCATCTCTTTCCTTCCTTTATTACCATGGGTCTCTGCACCAGAGATTATCCAATCGATGTGAATTATTCTGATAAACGAAGGAACACCATAAAAAGCCTTTTTTCAGAACTTGCTATCAGAGCATATGAGTTTTATAAAATATGCTAACAAATATTACTGCCAGACTTTGGATCATGCCAGAGAATGAACTCTGACATTATGGAAGAGACAAGAAAAGATCAAGATCTGGGGGGAAAAAAAAAATATGAGCACTCGAGGTCAAGGAAATGCTGCCAAAATAAGATTTTCCATAGTCAGCATTTTCGATGTCTGTGAGAGTATAAGAATATGTTCAAAGAGGTCACAGGAGTAACATAATGGACAATCTGGCCAATTTCTTCAATATTTTGAGACTCCAAAAAAACACTAGGCTGGCAAAGTGAATACGGCATGTATCTGTCATTAGGAAGCTCTATTGGGCAAAGCATAGCCCGAGACCTAAAATGGACCTAGATTTAAAAAGTTGTATCTGGACCAAGGCCGGGTACAAGACAAGTGGTTACCCTTCAGGCTCAAGTCTCAATCATTATCTTTTCTTCAGCTGTTTTCTCTATCTGCTGCATCCTGGCTCACCTCTCACACCTGTCATTCTCATCGCCAACTCTCCAGCATTACCTGCCTTATACTGAAGAATCACTTCTTCCTGTTATGCAGCATCTAGCTAAGAATATAGTCATGGTGAATCGTGGGCTTACAAAGCACATGACCATCAAGCTTAAGTATGTGCCACATCTAAGCATGCAAAGATAGGCACTACAGCACAGATGAAATCTCTGTACTAGGTCGAGATTTAGTCAAAGCTGTGGTAAAGGTGTAACTTGTGAACTTGAATTGGAGTAGTATACCTGCAACTAACATCACACCATGTGCCATCTGTACATATTATGTGACATTCACTTTTAATAAAGTGTGTGGCCCTTTTGAAAAGGACAAAAAAAAGGAAGAAACTTCTCGGGCAGCTCTGCCTAGTTGAGGCACCCCTCTTTCCTGTGATCTCATAGACACTTAAGAACACCATTTATGTTCTCTTTCACACTCAGCTGTACATCCTTTCTCAGCCTCTCAGGTATTAATATAAGGTTACACAATGATTGAAGAAAAATAATGGATGGGTGGATGGATGGATGGATGGATGATGTAAGAAAGGTGGAAGGGATGATGAAGTTACTCTATAAAGTTGGTCCTATGGAAAAAATTAGAACTGGAATTTAAGGTTAAGCACTGTAATTATCAAGAATGGTGCAATAATGACTTTCAAAATGCTGGGATAAGACTCAGTAAACTTATCCTTGCAGCTCAGAATTGGTCCAAATGCATGGCTAAGAAAGTTACATGAGTTTTCAAGGTCACAGTGTTCATGAGTGGCAAAAAAAATTTCAAATATAAGTCAGTCTGCATCTACATATATATTCACCATGTCACATAATTTCTCCAGGCTAGAGGAAGCATAGAACTTTTAAAATTAAGATAAAAATTCAACCCGTACATCTGTGTAATTGATGATATGACAATATCAAATAGCCATAATATTAAAAAGAAATAACACAAGGAAAGGTCTTATAAAATTGTCTCCATTTTTGTGAAAAATATCTTTCTTTCAAAAGTGAATGTATTAACTGCTTTCCACCTTGGTAGAGATTAATTCCAAAACTTGATGTAACCCTCAGCTTGGAGGATCTTTCTTCCCAACCCACACATTTAGAATAACGTCAGAGAAATATTAAAGTGATTGTCATTTTTTGTTAAAATGTTGAAGTTACTCATGATATGTAAGATTTCAATACAAGGCCTAAAATGTATTTGTAAAAGATAAAAGATCTTTTTCACTTCAGTATAGCAAGCTCTTCCTAATCATCATAGACTTTTGTCCATTGACTGGTGATACTCTACAAAATCTTTGTAATATTTGCTTAGAGTCTTTCATCAGATCACAAAGGAACATTTGAGCAATCTAGCAGTATACTGTCTATTTTATAGCAAAGTTGTTTTTGTTTATAAAATAATGATATGCAATTACTTGATTATGTAATCAAATGTGCTTTCATGTTTATAGAATTTTTGGCAAATGGCAATTTATAATAATGAAGATGATTACTAATATATTGAGGGCTTACTTGCTGATGGGCCCTGTGGTATGTTCTTTACATAGGTCAATTATTTTCATCACTTTTCAGTTGAGGGAATTGCTGATTGGGAGGTTCATAACTTGCTCAGGATGAGAGCAATGAATGGCAGAGATATTTGAATACCAGCCTATTGATTCTAGAGTTGATATAAGTGTAAGCACATTCACAGATTCATTACATAAATATGACTCTTTCAAAGTAACCACAAATCACCTTAATGTCTTTCACCCACCATCTCTTAATTATTTTTATCTCTAAACATAGTCTTTCCCTTGTCCCTGTAAGAAGGCTCCTAAGAGCCCCATGAAGTCTTTTGTACCTCTTGCACAATATAGACTTTAATGAGAATGCAGCCTCATTCCAGATTTGGAATGTCCGGTGTCATAGAGGAGTCAGTGAATATTCTTCAGTGAATAGTCTTCTTAAGTATAGGTTACTGCAAAAAATCATCCTGTTACCAGAAAGGACTCTGGTTGACTTTTCTTCATTTTTCCTTTCCTTTCCTTTCCTTTCCTTTCCTTTCCTTTCCTTTTCTTTTTCTTTTTACCTTTTCAAAACTCTGTAGAAGCTATTTCTCACTCCTGTCTTCTAGGAGATATTGGAGACAGGAAAGGAATAAAAACAAGAAATATAGAAAAGCTGCGATTGGATTGTCCTGGCATAAGTAGGCTTCATATTTTCCTGTGCCTAGGGGATAAATATACTGGTGTCTTTTTATGGAGAGGGCTATCATTGTTTCCTCCGCGTTTCCATTGCTAGGGAAACTATCTTCTGAATTGCCCTGACACAATGAATTCATCCCTTTTCCTTGTGGTCAATTATCTTGAAACCTGATACATTCGAATTTTCTTGACAGGCATTTCTTTTGCCTCTCCTCAGGATCCTATTTGATAGCAGATAACAGGACTCACACATTAGTGGTCTCAGTTCTCATGTGTCCCCTTAGGAGCTATGCATTTCTCCATTTCTCCCAACGTCTTGGGAATTGCAGGCCTAGACCACACCTCTTCTGTAACTCATTGGCCAGCTCACCTGACCCTTTACGTTTTCATGTGTTTACTCCCATGTGTGGATACCTCCTTCAACCTGCATGGAATCTGGCCTCCATGCCAGTCTATTGTCGCCTTTTGAGTATCCCCTTACTGTGCATTCCACTATCTTCTAAAACACTCTCATTCTTCTTTCTCTCTCTGTCTCTCTTTTTAGTTTGTTATAGGGCATGTATGCTCACTGAAGAGAGACAGAGAGATAGGAAAAATGAAAGGAAAGCACAAAGACGAATGAATGGCCATGCTGCAGTCCCATCTCCATTTTCCTCTCAGGATTGTGGATGTGCACATACATGTGCCTGGTATATTTTTCAAGCCACCAGAACCAGAACTCAAATCACACAATTGATCTTAGGAGATCTGGCTACTCTAACCACCACACCTCTAGCTGACCCCTATTCTTCATTCATACATGTGTAGGTTAGGGCTGGGAGCTCTGAGCCCTTCTTTATTAAATAAATAAATAAATAAATAAATAAAGCTCATTTACTCAACTTCTCTTCCTCCTCATTAACTTCTCTACTTTTCTCTCTCTGTAATTCTTGCTCTGAATAATTTAATCTTTTTTTTTCTTTTTTTCTCTCTTTCTTTATGCTTATTTCTTCTACAAGATGGAGAGATTCAGCACACTTTCCAGAGTCCTAACACTACAATCCACCCTCTGCCTTTAGCCAGTCCTGGATCCTGGGCAAGTATGTATTTGGTGTATCAAGTCTCCAGAGGTGAACTTGGGATCTTCCTTTGTAAGGTTGTCTCACAGAGTGTCACACCCTACCACTGTGCAACTGTCTGTTCCCCTGAATAATTCAGTCTTAAATCATTAAGTGGGCAACCAAGGTGGAAATTCATCAGGGTAAGTGGGGTTAGTATGAGGTTTCAGAATCCTGATAAAGAGGATAAAACCCTGGTACAAAAGCTGAGTATGAGTTATTACAACTCACATGAGATAAGGAAAACCAATATAAGGTTTAAGGACTCATGCAGATTAAGATGGCACCCACAAGGATGTTTCTGCTGCATTGAATCAAAGCCTAGGCAGAATGAGGAAGGTGACCACTTGGAATGGGAAGGCTTGGAGTGTCAGAGACCACACATTTGAGGAAGGCATCTGTGTTAGCACAACATGAGGTGTTGAAATTGAGTGATTGAGGAGGGGTTCTTCATGATGAATGGATACATGGTGATGGAAAATTTTGTCATGTAAATACAATATAAATTATATAATATATAAATATAATCAGACTAATGAGAGCCAAAATTCTTACTATTGGAGAAGTAGTTAAAAATTGTAGAAATGAGAAAAACAAATGTGAAGCCTAGTTACTAGATTTGGAATTATCAGTGCAAATTAATCAAGATCTATCATTTATCAATGGAACTCTGAGTACTTCCCTCTCCAACAAAAAGTGCTTGATAGATAGCTAGATAGAAAAGGAAATATAATTTCATGTGTATTGTAAATGATTTTATATATTATAGTTTTACACATACACATTCATATGTGTATATAAATTTGTGTTTGAAATAATACAGGCAAATAGCACTCTGAAAATTTTCTGTCAATTCAAAATTGTTTTATGGTTAAAAAATAAAATAAAATGAAAATGAAATTCTTTTAGTTTCTAATCCAAGACACACTTAAAAGTTTTGCAAGTCTGAAAAGATTATGGGCCATTTAGCTATAATAGCTCTGGTCTACCTTTCCAAAAGTTTGTATGTTGGTCTAGAACTTCACATTAGTATTTAACATCTCTGATAGTAGGATCCTGTAAGAATTTATATCTCATCATACCCTTACACTGTAATAGTGAATCCAAAGCTTAATAAATTCAGACAGAAATGAAAGTCATTAAGCATTTTAAAAGGTTGTTTTAGGCCCAATCAATCACTCTCTGGGTTATGCCCAGTAACTATGTGTTCAATAGTGAATTAACAGAATATAGTAAAGAATGTGTGCAAAATACTGGAAATATAGCACTTATGAGCAGACCCAGCCATAAAAATGATCTCAAGATTTTATGACAGTTTTAACTCTCTCTGCTAACAAAAGCCCTCCAATAATAATATAATGTTTATTAACTTTCACTCATATACTTTAAACATTTTTCCATGTGGGTATAGTAAGAATAACTGAGGATAAAATAACTATTTTTACAAAAGTGAAATTCCTTATTTTCTAGCAGTAGATATGTTTTAGTCATTTGTGTGTCAAAGACCAAAGAATATGCTTTTGGCTATTTTTCTGTTCCAGAACTTTACATCTTATGTTCATGTGAAGAAACAATGTTTAGTACAACATGATTATCTCCTTGGTGCATTTCTCTTACAGATGTGTTGATTCGTTTTTGTTCTACGAATATAAATGTGATTTTTAAAAAAATAAAAGCTTTTTCACTGATTCAGTTTAAATATTCCAAGTGTCAGAATAAAATTGGCAACTCTGTCACATCACTGGATATAGCTGTGCCCAATAGGATAGAAGTAATATAATGGAATAAAATTGGTTAGAAAAATATAAAATCACGGAAACAATTGCTCAGGCTAGAGACAGTGTATGAAGAGGACTGTGAGTGGGGGGAGGATGAGAGGAAGGGATTCAAGGAGAAAAAGAATGAAGTAAAACATTTAGTGGACATAAAAATGGAAAATTATCTGTGATGATGATGTATATAATATCTTTAACTGGATAATATACAGTGTATTCATGCTCAGAAAATTCATTTTTCATTCTGTAATGATATAAGTAATTGCATGTACAAAAATAACAAAATATATATAAAATATTGGTTAGAAGAAAAGGAGTAAACAGTAACATTTTCTAAAGGATAGAAAATATTTTACAATTCTCACAAATTTTTAAGTAACATGCAATCTTGGACAGTTGAATCTTAGCCACTTTCATCACATTCATAAAAGTCAGAATTAAATGTGATCATCTATTAATGGTTAGGCAATTACTATCTCCAGGTGCAACTTTTCCCTCCAACTTCAGTCCTGGATTCCACGTAGCTATTGAAGTCTGTGTCTGGATGATGCACAGGACACTTCAGGTAATCATAGTGAGAGGAATGTGAATTCGAATCACAGTGAGGTAAAACTAAGCATCTATTAGAATGAATAAAATTCAAAACGGGGAAGAGGCAGGCTCCAGGGTAGCAATAATGTCTCTGTCAGATTTCACAGGGCAACCACAGTTTGAGTCCTTTCCTTGTCAACCTGAAACACACTAGGCACAGATACAAGAGCCTAGGATCCAATGAGCTATAAGACTGACAGGGATCACGTCTAGCTAGACCCTGTGGAGAGTGCTCATGTCTCTTTGTCCCTCTTTCTTTATCTCTCTGCCCAGGTCTTGTGTACACATATGTGCTCTATTATAAATAAAGAAAAAAATTTAAAAACAACAACTACAAAGTTTATACCAAGTATTAATATAGTGGTATCAAACTTTCATACACTACTGGGAATGTTAAATGGTCTAAACTTATTTTTCCCTAAAATAAAAGAAAGTGTATATCTACATGACAACTTGTTTCTTAGAGATCATATTTGTTAACAGCCCAAACTGAAAATATCTCCAATGTCCATCAGCAAGTGAATAGATAAATATTCATGCCATTCACATGCAATGGAACACTACTATGTATGCAAAAGTAATCAACTATCGATGGGTATAAAAATGGATCTTAAAATAATTATGCTTAGGAAGTCCTAGCCAATGCAATCTGACAATCCAATATAAAATTAATTGAGGAAAAGTCAGGAGAAACACTTCAATGTATTATAGTAGGGAAACATTTTTTAAATAAGACCCTGAAAGCATAGGCATTGATATTAAAAATAGTAAAGCAGATTTATACCAGGCTAATAAATTTCTGCACAGCAACAGACACAATAAACAGAATAAAAAGACAATCCACAATATGTGACAATCCACTATATCTGCATACCATACTTCATATAATCAGAATATTATATATATAAATATATATATGCACACATATACATGTACATATATCAGAATATAAGGAATTCAAACAGTTCACCCACATAAAAATAAATAATCCAATAAAAAATGGGCACTCAATCTGAACAAACAACTCTCAAACAAAGACAAATGAATGGCTAAAAAGCACATGACCAAATATTAAACATCTCATTATAGGGAAATATAAATCAAAACATCAAAACCACAGTGAGGTATCACCAAATCCTAATCAGAATTAATATGATTAAAAAAAATTAGAAATACACACACGCACACACACACACACATGTGTCTAAGTGCTAGCAATGTTACAGAGATAAGGAAATTCTTGTTCACCGCTGGTAAGAACGTAAATTAGTAAAGACACAATGGAAAACAGTTCGGAGGTTCCTCAAATATCTAAAAGTAGAAAATTAAGAAGGGGAGTTTATGAATGGGCAAGGAGAAACTTTCTGGGGGTGATTAGGTATGTTCATTATCTTGATTGTAGTGATAGTGTTATAAGTATATAACAATTAATGGGATTGTGTACACTATGAATGGGCACTTTCTTTTAGGTTAGTATTACCCAGTCATCCTATCTTTGGTATTTACCCAAAGGATGAGAATATATTCAATTGGAGAGAAATTTGCATATCCATGTTTATTCCAGCATTATTTGCTTTAACTAAGACATAGAATCAACCTGAGTTCCCAATAATCAATAAAATGATTAAGA
>NW_006160212.1:477819-499421 GCF_000334495.1 Tupaia belangeri chinensis
ATATATATATAATAGAATACTACTGAGCCATAAAGAAGAATAACCTTTCATTTGGCACAATGTTGAACCTAGAAGATTTAATTATATGTGAAACAAGCCAGACTATGAAAGATAAGTGCCCATGGTCTTGTAGAGACTAAAAGACTTAATGGCATAGAAGCAGGGAGAGTAATGGTACATACCTAAAACTATATGGGAAGGAAGAGAAAGGAATTCACCAGAGAATGAATACAGACACAAGAATACATGTAGCCGGCAGGTGGCTTAGTGGTTAAAGGCACTGGACTCCCATGTGGCCCATCACAGTTCAATTCTCAAAACTGGTGGTTTGCTTTCTCACTTTCCCTCCCATTCTCTCTCACTCTGTCCTCTGGTCAAATTAAAATACATGAATGAATAAAGTTAAATAAAAAAAATTTAAAAAAGAACATATGTAAACAAAAGGAATGGGTTATGGAAGGTATACCACAGCAAACTTAAAAAATGTGATTAATAATTCAATATATACTTCCAAAAAAGTAGTAGAACAATTATTGAATGTGTACAACATAATGTAATGCGCAATGTTGAAGAGGTGAATATGTCTCTGTCTTTGATTTCATAATTATATACAATAATCATGCTATGAAAAACCATACTGTACCCCACAAAAATAATTACAAATATTAAAGAGTAGTAGAAAATACGCATATTTCATAATTCCATTTCTATAAATCCTAGAAAATGCAAAATATATCAGTTGTTGCCTTTGAAAGGAGGAGGTATAGTTAGAAATGAAGAAGGATAAGAAGGGGACTTTATGAATGGGCAAGGACAAACTTTTTGGGGTGATAGGTATGTTCATTATCTTGATTGTAGTGATAGTGCTATGAGTATATACACATGCCGAAATTAATGGGATTGTATACACTATGTATGCACACTTTCTTCTAGGTTAGTAAAATAAAATAAAAACATAAGAATAAAAAATCATGATGAACATAGCTAAACTTGAGTTTCTTTTCTCCATGTCTTATTCATTGGCATTCATATCCTATACCAGTGTCTCACTTACTATTGCCAGCTGCCAATCACTAAAGGTAAAATTTGAATCTTTTGGTTAGAAGACGGCTTGGTGTTTAAGGTGCTAGACTCCCACATGGTTGACATCAGTTCAAGTCCTGGTTGTGGTGACTCACTTTTTTTTCTCTCTCTCTCTCTGGTGAGTGTATGTGTTCTATAATAAATTAAGAAATAATTATAGTAACAGTCATAAATAAAATTTAACAAACAATTATTCATTAAAAATTTTTGAAAGTATTTTTCCTATTATAATCTCCATTCAAGTGATTACTGAATCCAGACAAGTTTAATTTCCAAAACAAACCAAGACTCTCTCTCACCCTTTTTATTCCAATACCTAATAATTGAGTATAGACCTCCTAGACCAGAGGTTAGCAGACTTCAGTTTCCCAAACATTTCTACCTGCCAACTCTCTTTTTTTTTTTCTGAGGGGTTTTTGCTATAGGGCGCGTGTGCTCGCCAGACAGACAGAGAGAGACATAGAGACAGAAAGCGAGAAATCACCCCCCAGGGGGGATAGTCACGCCGCAATCCCTTCTCCTCCATTCTCCTCTCAAGATCTTGGGCACGCATGCACACGCGTCCAGCGTGAGTTTTAAGCCACCGGGTCCCTGACGCGAACTGCGGTGGACTACGAGGGAGTCCAGCGACATAGCCATTACGCTAACTGCTGGTTCCCCCAACTCTCTTTTGATAGCCTATGAGCTAAAACTACCTTTTAGATTTTAAATACTACGAAACCTATGAAAGAATATTTGGTGACACATAAAATGAAATAATATTCAATTTTGGTGTTTGTAACTAAAACTTTAATAAAATATTGTCCTCCTCATTTATGCACACATTATAGGTTAGTTTTTTGCCACAAAAGCAGGGTTGAGTAATGACAGACAAAATATTTACCACCTGGCCTTTTTGCATAAAGAGTTTGCTGACCTTTTCTAAGGGCATCTTTGCTCTTTATTTTTTCAGTGATCTCCAAATAGTAAACTCATATCTAGTCTTGTATTTATCCTCTATATGTCCTTTAAAGAAATATTCAACATTATAACAAATATGAACTTGTTAACATACTCCATTAAATTTCAACAGAATAAAGTTTAGGTTTCTTACCATACTACACAAGACCTTTCATAAGTTGATCACAAATTGTCTGTTCTATTTCTTTCTACTTTGACTTATACCAATACACTTTTTTCTCTTTACATATCACAATTTTAAGACTTAGTTAAGTTGTTCTAGAACGATGATTTGCCTTTCTATTTCATCTCATATGTCATCTGTAAAGCACTCATGTCTCAACACTCATGCTTAACCCATGTATGTTGAGCTTATGAAGTTGTTGCTTAGCTCCAACTGCAAAAGAGTTTTATTTTTGTCCTATGACAGTTTGCACATACTTTTAGTGTAGGTATTATCGCATTAAATTAAAGTGTTCATATATTATTCTTCTTAAACTAGTAATTATGTTTTTTATAACTTTTTGTATACTAACCAATACATGCTTAGTTAATATTTATAAAAATAAAAGAAAGAAAACAAGAGTAGAGTGGAAAAAATATACAGAAAAGGAGATGGAGAAAATAAGTGTGGCTAAAAGGAAAGAAGAAAGGAATGATTGGGGACAGGAATAAAATGAAAGGAAAACCTGAAAAAGAAAAGAGAAAATAAAAAGCCAAAAAGAGGGTTAAAAGGAAGAAATAAAGACACAGAAGAATGGATTAAAAAGAGGAAGAAAAGAAGAAAGAAAGGAAAGGAGGGAGAAACACTAAACAAAAACAAAACAGGAAGTCAATAAACAATGAAAAATTGAGAAAAAGTAGAAATGACAGCCTAAAGAAGATAAAAGCAAAATAACTGAAGTAAGAGAGAAGTAGAGACGAAAAGATATGAAAGGAAAAAAAGAAAAGAAAAGAAAAGAAAAGAAAAGAAAAGAAAAGGAACAATAGAGCTAGGGAAGGAGAAAGAATTAGGTCAAGCAAATTTAGAACAAGAGTAAAGAATTTATGCTTCACAGAAAATATGGGACATGTAAATTAGTAAAAATGTCTTGAAAGTATCCAAAGAGTCAATCCAAAGGATTATATTAGAGAAGCTCTTGAGATCATCTTTCACAAGTATGGATAAAAATTGAAAGTAGAATTCTAGAGTATGTTAACATTGGTTGAAGTCATTGTAGAAGTTATCATGCTCCCATGACCATTTTTACCAGCATATGTCACAATGAATATCACTGATTATTTCCCAGCATCTTGAACTAATATACCTGATATTAAAGATCAGAAATTGTAATCTGTCACTTATTCTGAGCTTTCCACAGAGAGGGGAGGAGGTATAGATCTAGATTATAATACCATAATACAGACAAGGGGGAATCTTTAAAAATTAGACAGTAACTTATGGAACTTGAACCAAACTCAAATTGGGAGGATAGGCTGTAGGTGAAAGACATTTCAGCAAGCTCTCACAATGCAAAGCTCAGTTTTGCAGACCCTTGGAATGGGCAATCTTTCAATAGAGAAGAAGTTTATAGTAAGGGTACGTCACAATTACTGATAATAAATGGTCACTCTGCTTTAACAGGCAGAGACTTCATTATCTCTCTCTCTCCATTCTTTCACAGGAATTGGGAATAAAAGAAAGAAATAGATCAGCACTCCTCCTTGGAGTGCTGTCACTTCTTTTCTCATGCAGATCAAGTGGTTTTGGGTGAAAATGTCCATTTTAATGTAGGTAATGATTGAGGTGAGTAATAAAGACTCTAAATACGAGTGGATCTCTCTCTGCATATATAGAAAAAATAGATATGTATTTTATTTTGTTAATATAGATTTTAAGAAGTATGCTGTTCAAAATTGGCATGGTGTTTCCATTTCACATCATCTTTAGGGATCTAAGTTCCAATTTGTTCTTTGACATCCTTATGGTATCACCTCATGGTCCAAGATAGCAACTTGAACTCTTGCAATTGTATCTTTATATCAATGAGCAGCATAGAGGCAGAATAGAGACAGAATGGTGGACATGGGCAACCATTACTTCAGCAAAGTTCCTAGAAAATGCACAAGGCTTATCTACTTATATTTCTCTAGTACATGATTATACATGGATGGAAGGAGAAAGTGAAAATATAGCTTTACTATAGTGGCCATGAAAAGTCTGAACATGAAAAGTTTAGTTATTTTTTTCTTCTCTGAGTGAGAGAGACAGATATACAACACTCTCCATGGTGTCTTGACGCCATGATCTAACTCCAGTTTCAGCTAGTTCCAGATCATGGGCACATGAGTGTTGGAGTACTTAAGGAGATTTCCAGATGAGAAACAGAAACCTGCCCATGTGGGTCAGTCTCACAGCTGTTGTGCTTTAATGTTGTGGCTACCATCTTAACAAAAGGATGCCAGATCTCATTAAAAATATTTTTGCAAGCCAGTGGTGTAGTGATTAAGGTGACTGGATCCCACATGGCTGACTGTGTGGTTAGAATCCTGGACATGGAAGCTTAAAGAACATGCTATATGCATACGCATTCATGCATGCCATAGATTCTGAAAGGAAAATTTTGGAAGAGGTCATCCATCATGGGGGGAGGTGCTATCTCACTTTATTTCCCTCTTTCTTTCTGCTTCTGTCTCATGGAGAGTACACATGCCCTAGAGCAAATTTGAAAAAAATCAAAAAAAGAAGGAAAAAAAAAAACAATGTTTCCTGTACACACAAATAGAATATATGGATTCAAAGAAGTCTGCCAAAGTAGGCATCATCTTTAATTCACATTAACAAAACTAGTTTTATGCAGAGACATCTGGAAGAAAAATGACTGCTAGTCACTTTGCCCAGAAGTGTGGCCCGGAGTTTGAACATGTGCAAGAGGCACTGAAGTCTAACCACCAACTCAATACTTGACATGGGTCATGTTCTGATAAATTTCTGGTATAATCTAGCACAGATGGGAAATTATGGAAACACAGAATGTCATAACAGGCATCACAATGTCCAAGCCTATAGATTATGATGTTGGCAGAAGAATTCATGAATTATCTTCCTGTTTACTCCCATCTAGTTACAATTCAAGTATATATCACAGATGGTACTAATTCTCCCTCCAGTTCTCTGTTAATTTTTTTTTTCTTGGTTCAGCTGGTGGCATGGTGGTAAGGAACCTGGATCTCACATGGCAGACTATGTGCTGTTTGAGTCCTCAACCCACCGGCATGAGAAACACAGAGAAATACTCCATGTATGGGTGCATCCATGCCCAAAATCCCAAATTGAGAAATGGAGAAAACAGGATTGAGTTGTGACTATTCTCCAAGGGGACTGACTTTTCACTTTCCCTCTCTCTTTTCTCCTCTCTCTACCTCTCTCATGAACACACATGCACTCTGGCAAATTTTCTGAAAAATGTTTTTCTTCATGAATGATAGAGTGAATGTGTGTGCATGTATGAGAGAGAGAGAGAGAGAGATGAGTACTCTTCATTGATTCCCTTTACTCAGAATTCTCACTTTTCCAGTCCCCATGCCATTCAGACTTGGGGCATGCCTGCACATGCCCAGCGTGTTTTGGGGTGACTAGACCTGGGATTCCAACTGTGGTTGCCATGTGGGATCTGGATTCTTTTGAACAGTTCATTACTACTGTCCCATGGAGCAACATCTTTTTCTAATTCTTACTGAGGTAATTTTGTCTGGGGAAAAAAATATCAATATTCTGTTGATAATGTTTATGATCAGATGAGATGTTAGAGGGTACCCAGCCATAGTTATTCATTTGATTTGTATATTGTAACTGGAATTAAATTGTTTGTCCTCCCCCCTTCAAATTCCAAATGTCCTGTTTTTAAGGGAACAGCTACTTTGCTTTGATTTCTCCACATTTTTGAGTTCATGCAATTTCTCATCCTTTCACAGCCTTTATCACTCAGTATTGAAGAAACTTTAATCTCAGGTTGTCTTTCACGAAATTGTGTCCTGGATTGAAAATAGTATCCTGTGCATAGTTGGATCTGAAACAAGAAGAATGGCCTTGCATTGGTCTCACATCTAAGAAAACATGAAATTTTCCATTTCTGTCCCCTGCTCTAGAGTTGTATACTATGAGTGATCTTAACTCATCTCCAGCAAATAAATGCTCTATGAAGACTCCTGTCTGCTTGAGAGGTACTTCCAGTGTAGGCTGAGATTCCCAAGGCCCAGCATGACAGGGATTGAGGATTTGAAAAATAGATTATTATTATTTTTTTAACATAAAAGGGTTTGGGGATGCTGTTGAGGTTTGCCAGAGAAGCATGTTTCCATGCTGGCCTGTTTTGCATGCTTTATAGATTTATTTCAGCAGCAAAAGAGGGGCTTGTCAACTTTAATAGAAAATTTAACAATATAAGACAGAGCTTTCCAGAATTCTTCTCATGTTCAGCCTAGCCCAGAACTCATTTATACATTGATATGATCAGAATTGTGACTTTGTCCTCCCAAATATCAATATAAAATGATTAGGGATAGAACTTTCAAAGATACATCTTCCATTATCCACCTAGAGAATGGCCAACGTGACTGAATTTGTGTAAATCGTTCTAGAAACTAAGTGTATTTTCTTTCTCTTCCCTCTCCCCAAGGTAGCAGTTTAGTGTCCACTGAGTTTTTAACATAGATCTTTTCCTGATTTAACAAAAAACTACCTCTCTCACATTTCAACAGGTTCCTCCGAGACCTAATAGTAGAGATTTGTTGAGCAAGCCTGTGCTTAATCTTCTGTCGCTGTCCTGATATTTTAGATTTTAATTTTAGATTCTGCTCTTTTCCCACTTTTGCTTCCCACCTTTTCTTTATTTTTTTCCCCTCCCTGGCTCAATTTCATTCCATCTAAAGGGCACTGCACATACTATTATAGAAGCAAACACATCGGAATTCTAATCCAACGTGCATATATACAGCTGTCCATTTGCAGACTAAGGAATCTCTCTGGGCCTCAGTGGTGTCAAAATGCACAGGCTCCTCCAGGACACCAGGGATGGGGGATTTGCTCTATTGCTTCCCGACTCAGGACCACAGAGGGTTCCCCAACCTCTTTAAACCTCCTGTCGTTATCAGTTAAATGAGATTTGAGTGGGATGCACTTCACAGCTTGACAACTTCCTCACCTATGACCAAATGTAATCTGTGATATTAAAAAAGCATGCTCTCTGGAACCCTGACAAAGATAATTTGGAAAATAAAAATCTTTGACAGTTTTCTCCTTTGTCCTTGCTCTTATTTGCAACCTCTGAGAACACTTACACATGAGTCAGATGGATCTATTGTCGCATTTTTTAATAAGTGTACACTGAGGTCTTCCCCTTTCTCATACCTTCACGCACACTTAATTCACTCTCTTAGGAGATGGTGCTTGCCATTCTTAGTATCATCAGACTGGGGCAGATGGTAGGCTTCAGAGTTTTCAGAGGGTATATATATATGGAAATATCTTTTTCCCTCAACTCTAAAAACAGAGGCTCTGAATCCCCATTGGTATGTGCCTACTCCTCCTTCCTACAGTCCAGTAGCCTTGTCTAAGAATGACTTTAAAACCACAGAACACTGGGACCCAGTAGATGGCATAATGGTTACATTGCTGGACTCCCACATAGTCGATTGTGGTTCAAGTCCCAGACCCAGTGACTTGAAACTGATGCCTAGTGTGTGAGTGTGTGTGTGTGTGTGTGTGTGTGTGTGTGTGTGAATGCCTAAAACCCCAGGAGGAGAAGGGACTGTAGTATGGTCATCGCCCCTCAGGTGGCTATTTCTCACTTTCTGTCTCTCATCTTTCTCTGTCTCTCTGGCAAGTGCATGTACCCTTTAGTAAAAATCTCTTTAAAAAAAAAAAACATAAAATACCTACTCAGATACTAGGATGTATTATAAAACTTGTGTATTTTGATCTTTTTTTTTTTGCAGTTTATATTCTTTCTTTACATCGCCGTGATAAAATAAGTCATCTTAGTTTTGTTATTATACATTCTCTACCTATTTTTAAAGATTTTTATTTTTTATATTTTATTTTATTTATTTATTTTTTTGGAGAGGTTTCTGCCATAGGGCATGTGCGCTCACCAAACAGAGAGAGACCGAGAGACAGAAAGCGAGAAATCATCACCCAGGGAGGATGGCCACGCTTCTCCTCCATTCTCCTCTTGGGATCTTGGGCACGCATGCACACATACCCGGTGTGAGTTTAAGCCACCAGGTCCAGGACTCAAATCGTAGTCAGCTACATGGGAGTTCAGAGATATAGCCATTACTCTAACTGCTGGTCCCATAAATAGACCCTTTTTATAGGTGGAGAAAATTGAAAGACCCTTAGGAGCCCAAGAAATAAAACATTCTTCATTTCCATGTAGGCAATGATAAACTAGAATTCAGGCTTGATTTAATTATAGTTAGAAAGGAATTTCTGAGGACTGTCTATTTCTCTGCTTTCATTTGTGAATTCTTGCTCTGGTCTCAGCTAAAAGACAAAAGTTTAGACATCATTTCTAGAAGAAAAATATTATAACTATTGAAGGAGTTTTAGAGTTACCTCAATTTCACAAAGGATAGCCTGAGACATCCCTCCCCCAAAAATGTCCTCATGTTTATGTTACACTTTAACCAGTCTTCTGAATTCAGGCTCAAGGCACCTGGGCATTCCATACTTTTTTTTGTTTGTTTTAGAGAGAGATCCTTGCTATAAGGTACATACATTTGCCAGTGACACAGATAGAGAGAACGTGAGAAATCATCTCTTAGTAGGGATGGCCATACCACAATCCCTTCTCCATTCTCCTTTTGTGATTTTGGGCATGGACACACATGCACCCTGCATGAGTTTTAAGCTGCTGGGACCAGGAATTGAACCATGGTCACCATGTGGGAGCCCAACTCCTTAACCACTATGCAACCTGCTAGCTCTGGCTTCTCATTCTAAACCACTGCATTCCTGAGCTGGAGAGAGCAGCCTAGAAAAACAGGAAGAGCGTTGCTTTCATTGTAACTTCAGCTAATTCCCTGCTTCTAGGATACTTTTATTTTGTAAAGGAAGGTAGAACAAGCAAGCCAAGAGTTATCTCAATATTTCAGCAGTTCATAAAAAGTTTAGGGTCAAGTACAGTTATAAAAATGGATTAACATTTGGCACTTTCTTATGCAAACCTTTCCTGTTTTTGCAGCCCTCGCCTGCTGACAGTGGCAGAAAAGATGGGTTTTGCTTTGTGGTGGTGTTGTTCCAGCCCAGTAAAAGGTCTTATGCCTCAAAAGTGCACAGACTAGATCTGTGCTTGGCATTTTTCACTGCCAGCAAAACAGCAAATTGTGCTTGGGAGATGTCACTTGAAAGAGAAAAGACACAATGAGTTTCATTTTTCCATCATAATTTCCTTTGAAATGAAAGGCAAGTTTTCACAGGAAAAAACTCTCAGTTTGTTTTGTGTGGCTGTGAGGCAGCTTCCTGAGAAGTCACACAAAGCATATGACTGTGCTTATTGGACGGTTGGTCATTTCTCTTGAAGTTCTTTGCTTTTCAGTCATCTATTCCTAACCTTAATCTACCCACTTCTGTTCTGAACAGGCACATGAGAGAGTGAGGGGCTGAAGACAGAGGCACGGGCAGGAGAAGAAACGCAGTCTTTAGGGTATGGAGCAGAAAAAGGGGGTGAATCTGAGTAGAGAAGATATGGCTGAGCAGGTCACAAACACGTACGGTCAACGAAAGCAGATGGAGAGTCAGCATGCAGCAACCGCCCTCCCAGCATCCTCCAGGAGAGGAAGCCGCCGGGGCTTGACTTACCTACTTTATAGCAGAGGACACACAGGGTTGAAATGACTGTGCAGACAAGCGCTGCCTCTATACGGACAAAAGTAACTGATGCAGAATTGACTCACGTGCTAACGTCAATGTGACTTTTCACCTAGAGAAAGGTGCTTTTTCTTGGATTGCTTTAAATGTCACTGTATGCAAAAGAAAATGCTAAAGAAAGGATTTTTAAAGATTTTCTCTGTCGTATGTTTGAAGCAAGCTGTATGACGCAATGAGATGGACAATTTTTTATAATCACCATATAGGCAAAATTGGATAAGAACAAACAAAACTGTATTAGAATTGTTCATGTCTAAATAATGTATATATAAAATAAAATTACCATGTATTTTGGATTATCTCACAACCATCAAATCCAGGTAATGAGAAGATGTTGTTATAAGAGGATAATAAGATCAACAAGTGAAGGAAAATTGACATAAATAATAGGTAACTTATAGAACCTGTAGTTCAGGAACTATCCGCATTGACATCTTTGGGAACTTGTTAGAATCTTTGGCCCCACCCTAGACTTCTAAGCAGTAATCAGCATTTTAACATGCTCTGATGATTTACATACAAGTTAATGTTTGAGAAGCACTTGTAAAGAAGCATGTGGCCAAACAAAGACAAATAATCAAAGAAATGTTAAAATGATAAAGTACTTTTTTCTTTTTTAATAGAAAAATTTTGTCATGACTTAATTCTATATGGTTTATGTTCAGAGGTCAGAGTGCTGTGCAGAAATCCACCCTGGATACAATGTTAAAGCTAGGCAATCCCATTGGGAGTTGGGTAGGGATGACTTGGAGAATTCCAAAACTGTCTGGAAGGTTATTTATGTTGTCATGATAAAAATGACAATATTTATAAAATACATCCTAGACAGGTGGCCAGTGCTATGAACCAAATCACAGATGGGAAACTAAAGCCTGTAGTAGGTGCTGTTAATGAACAGGTGATAATGCAGATCATAGAACTGATTTATGAATTAATGTAAAATTTAGGGCAGGTGAAGTCAGCCTACTCACTCTCTGCAGCTTTATAACCCAGATTCATAACAGATTCTCCTCAGAGAAATGCATGGCTCCAAAACACAGCCAAGTTGATCTGCACTCATCAGCCAATTGACTAATTCCCAACTATGAAAGTTATTCCACATGTTCATGGACTAAAGCTATGTCATGTGTTCATGATCTTTTTTGTGATTCAGTCCAACAGGTAATATTGTCCAGCTTTGAGACTCAAAGTGGAGTCCAAAGTCTATACTATAGGGTGTATGATAGAAAATTAGTAAGAAGACCAAATTGTTTATTTCAGAACTAGAATTTTGAGCTAGAATTCACACAGGAAAGCCTAGGTAGGCCTTATGTTTTATACTCAAACAATCTGGAATGGTAGGGTGATGAACAAAACAAGAATTTAGTAGAGTTAGAAATTCTTCCTGAGATTGAGTGGAGGTATGTAAGGCCAAGAGCAACTGGCTGAGTTGACTAAGAGTTTCCAAGACCACAGGATCAACACTTCTATAGGCTAACTCTCCTTTTCTTCCTGAAATTCTCATGGCAGAAGCCTCTGTAACAGCCTGACATTAAAAATGTGATGCTGAACAAAGACTGGGAAGGCAATTGGGCAGATGTGGGGAGAGAAATGCAGGAAAGGGAGAGAGGATGGAGAGAGAGAGAGAGTGTCCAAGCTGAATTTCATTTGACACTGCAGAATACAGAGAATATCTGAGAAGTCACTACCAGCCCATCATGAGAGCTGAAGGTACTTGAAAACTAAATGTCACTCTAGTTTGTGGTGGATAACTTTTTAGATGGGGTGAGGGAGAAAGCCAAGATTCAGAATATGAACATTAAACAAAAGTTAAATAATAAGTTAGCTGCTCCAAGCTTCACTTACAACAGTTAGAAGGTACAATTCATGCTGAAAGATCAATACATATGCATGGGAGTCCTGGTAGCATTACTGCCCAGCAATTAGTGTACCAACCAGTGACCAGAGGTGGGTACTCTGTCCCTACAACATCTCCCTAGTATGCTGGCTGGCAATTTATATTGTCTCCTGGCAGAAAGGAAATGTGAAAGCAAAGTTTGCTTGAGTTGGTAAATTAAAATTTGCATGGATAGGGCTCAAGAGCAAAGTTAATTTCAGTTGTAGTAAAATAAGTAAACCTTAATTTTTGTACCATTGACCTTTACTATTATGAATATTGAACTGACTACACAAACATTTTTATATGTATAGTCAAGTTTGCTAAGATTCACAAACATCATTTACCTTTTGTAACATATGTTACATGGACACCTAGAACCCTGTGGATGATCACTATGACCAGAGGGATATGCCAAGCAGGTGAGGTGCTGTCTAATGATCCTTCCTCTTGATTTTCATAACTCCACTCCATAATGCTGGAAAACAACCAGCCTCGTTGGAAGACAAGAAGTCTGTGGCTTATGTCTGAAGAGTCCTTAGTATCAGAATAATGAGAGAATCTTCCAAAAGTTAATGGAATCCTCAAAAATCTATATAAATTTGATATATAGATTTCAGATCTTTTGCACCACCGAAACTTGTCCTTTCATTTCATTTTTCCATGAGCTTTTTAAAGTCCCCTTCTAAACCTGGAAGCTGTGTTTTTTCTTGTTAGCTAGTGGTCTCTTCATTAAATGTACTGCTGTAGTTGTTACCCATTGGAAATATGTAGGAAAGCACTGCTGATGAAAAATATTCTTGAGAGTCTTCACTACTCATAGACAATGCCAAGTGCTGCAATCTGAGTATGTTCTTTATTTTAAGTCAGTCCTCTGATTCATACAACTACCACTCTGGAAAAATAACTAGAAGGTTGGCCAAAGATCTAAATTCTGGTTCTCTCAGGAATGTGGAGAATAATTTAGAAATTAACTTATTTTGCACCCCTCAAACATGACTTGTTATGGTCACCCCAAAATTCACGTGTTAAGTTCTGGTGGGTATCAGCTTATGGCATGGTGATTAAGACGACTGGTACCCACATGACTGACTATGTAGTTTGAGTCCCACATTTAGCGTCTGGAGAAGCATGCTGGCTGTGTGTGTGTGCATGTCCAAAATCCCAAAAAGAGGGGAGCATGGAGGAGAAGACATTACAGTGCAACAATTATTCATGGGGATGCTCTCTCACTTTCCTTCTCAGTGGGCATACACTCTCTGGGGGGTGGGAAGAAAAAAATATTATGTGAGCTAATGTAACAGTGCTGACAGTGTTGATAAGGTGGAGACTTACCTAATTACAGTGTTGCAAAATGGGGTCTTTAGGAACTGACCAGAGATCGGGATGAGACTCTGACAATTGAGTCCTGGTAGTTTTATATGGAGAGGAAAAGAGATGGACACAGATACATTCTAGTCTGATCAAGCCCCTATTCCTCACTTTATTATCTACCAACAAGAAGACTTTCACCAGATGTGGTCCCCTAGCTGTTGGGCCCTCAAAACATGAGCATAATGAAGCTCTGTTTTTGTAATTTACCCAGAGTCATTAATTTTATTATTAACAACAAAATGGACTCAAATAGGACTCAATGACAATTAAAATGTAAGGCCTAGCAGCACCGAAGAACTTGTTTGCAAAGAATCTCAAATACTTGTACACACTATAATGCATCATCCTTTGCTCTTTAAGCTTTAAGGTCTCTATGAGGCTTGCAAAGACAATATTCCATGGTAAGTAAAATAACTTAGAGGTTAAAACACAAATTGTAAAGAAATAGAAAGGGTATGTGCAAGGAATGAGTAAAGAAACAGCAAGATGAAGTTGAAGTCATGGGAATTAATTTCACAGGAAGGTTGTTATTGCCCCCTTTAGCAGCTAAAATTCACATACAGGCACATCTTAAGTAATGTGTCGAGCTGTCCGAAAGATAATTTGAATCCTGTCAAGGCAAACAAGAATATGCTCACAAATTCAAGAGCAATATATGTGCAATTTGCACAACATCAATTTCTTTGGTTGTTTTTGGATGGAGCCATCACCATCAATTAAGTTAGTGACTCTTTGATTCAAATTACTTTTTGACATGTAGTCAACTAAATGGCTCACACAAGCATTATTTTCTGCAGGGTTCCCTAGGCAGCCATATAGTAAATGTAAACAGGTGGGAAGGCAGAACAGTACCGCTGCAGAAGCAACCTCCTCCCTCTTGCAGCAGAGAGAATAATAACATGAAGAAATAGGGAGACATTCTTAGATGGCCTGAAATAAGGCTTCTAAAAGGAGATATTTGCATATTTATTACATCTTGCTACTGATTCAATATTTCTTCACTTGAGGTTGCCTCTTAACCCCTCATTGGACTTTATTATAATCAGGTCTCAGAGGTTAAGCAAGGATAAGGATGCCTCTCAGACCATAGACCAGACAGTATGCCTTGGTAGGAACTAGAATTTGATAGGAGTGAAGATGAAGAGCAATATTAGCAACGATGTCACTGAAACAAAGCTCCATGGAGCCAACATGTTTTAGAAGCATTAGAAGCATAGGGATTAGAGATCATTCTTTCAGAGGATAAAAATATTTAATGGCCAGTAAAGAAATGCACAAAATGAAGGATCAGCCTCTAGCATGCTCTTCATTTTAGCATCAGCATCTTCACTAAGGCCAATGCCTCACTGAAACGTCCAAAAGATTGAAAAGTTCTTAGGGATTAGGAATTACTCGGTCCCATCTTCAGTTGCCTCCACTTTAAGACTGAGAGCAAGGATCCATCTATTTTGTTCACAGTACTATCTCTAGAGCCTGTTACTAGCACTTGGTAAGTAAAGATATATACAGCAAATAAACCTCGGTTGGTTCATGTATGAATAAAAAATGAATTAACTTTACATCTGGTGGTTAGAACAAAGGAATTCTAAATTCTGGTCATAGGTTTGTATTAACCAGCTGTGACCTTCAGAGTTATTTAGGGTTTTGTTCTACCACTCTGTAAAACAGGGATGATGTCACAAACCCTGGCCACTTTGGAGCCACTAGAAAGAGAATGTGACAGAATCCATGTGATAATACCTTGACAAGCTGACAATGCTGAACAAAGTAAATCACTGTTTGTGTTTTATCATCACTTTCCACAGACATTGGTTCTTCCATGAGAACATTTATAAAGGGAGGAAGTAGCACAAATCCCTTAGCCGCCTGCACCACAGTCCAATTTGATATTTCTTATGCACAAGATAAAATGTTTCATGCTAAGCTATACATTTCCAATACCTTTGTGTTTACTGGTTTATAAAATTCAGAAGCATAAAAATCCCATGTTTCCTTGGGTTTTTGCCAAGCACAGGATACAGATGGAAAGCTGAACATTAAGCCTGTTATGCCAAACTTAAATTTGGCCATAAATTGCTGGATAGTTTCATTTTTTAAAAAATGACAATATTAGCTTTAAAGCAAATTACAATTTAAAACCAGAAACCAGGGTAGGAAGAAACTGACAGAGAAAAGAGAAAGTATTTTCAAAGAAAACAAGGACAACTAGAGTCCATTTTCAGCTTAGTCTGAATGCTCGTTTATGTTGTCTCATCTTTCTTCGTACACGAAAATAACTTTTATTCATTCACTCATTAAATAAACATTTACTCTATGCCCCATAGGCCTGAGGCCTGTGGAGGTCGTAATTAAAAAGGCATACTTATTGCTCTGTATCAGTTAGGGCTTTTTGGTTGCAAGCAAACAGAGAAAAATAAATAAATAAGTGCATAAAACTCCAGCTTATACAAAAAGAAAACTTCCTGTTTGGCTGTTAGAAAGTTTTGGAATTTTCTAAAAAGCTATAGAGAAACTCTGAATTTTAGGGAAGACACACAGGGAACTCAAGTAGCTGACTTACAAAAAAGCTAAATATCTAATAAAAAAATGAGTGATTGATTTGAACAGACAACTCTCAAAAGAAGGTATATGAATGGCCAAAAGCACATAATGAAAAGACATTTAATACCTCTTATCAGAAAAAAAATATATATAAATCAAAACCACAATGAGGTAATACCTTTCCCTAGTTGGAATGACTATGATCAGAAAAATAAAGAACAAGTTCTGGTAAAATTGTGATGAAAAGGGGAGCTCTTATATACTGTTGATGGGAATGCAAATTAGTATAGCTTTATGAAAAACAGTATAGAAGATCCTCAAAAATTTATAAATAGATCTATATGACCCAGAAATTCCTCTCCTATATATTTCCCGAAAGGACAGAAAGTCACTGTTTGAGATGCACTTGTATATCCATGTTTATTGAGGAATACTTTACAATAACTAAAGAGTAGAATCAACCTAAGTGCCTGACTACTGATAAATGGAATAAGAAAATACAGCCCATATACACAATGGAATACTACTCAGCCATAAAGAACAGTGAGATCCTGCCTTCAGTACAACATGGACAAATCTAGATTTAATTCTAAGTGAATAAGTCAACCATGAAAGACAAACATTATATGTCTTCACTCAACATATCCTAAATTTCCACACTTCATGGTAGAAATTGAAAGATTTTAAGAGATAGAAATAGATATGAGAACTATAGATACCAAAGACAGCACAGGGGATGAGGGATGAGGAGCATTTCAAGATAAACATCTAAAGACATAAGAATGCATGTAACAGGGGCCAGCAGTTAGCATAATGACTATGTCCCTGGACTCCTATGTAGATGACAGTGGTTTGAGTACTGGACCCGGTGGCTTACACTCACACCAGGCGTGCATGTGCGTGTGCCAAGATTCCGAGAAGAGAATGGAGGAGAAGAGATTGCAGCCTGGCCATCCCCCCCTGGGGTGTGATTTCTTGCTTTCTGTCTCTCTGTCTCTGTCTTTCTGGCTAGCGTATGTGCCCAATAGCAAAAACCTTTCCAAAAAAAGAAAAAAAAAGAATGCATGTAACAGAGGATAAAGGTTATGGAACAATATAGCATAACAGAGTAAAAATAAATTGCTAATCATATGTAGCTCAAAAATATCTAGTAAAATGAGTATCACAAGTGCACAACATGGGACCAGCAGTTGGAGTAATAGCTATGTTGCTGAACTCCCATGTAGTCAACCACGATTTGAGTCCCAGACCCGGTGCATTCTATAGCAAAAACCTCTGGAAAAAAAAAAAAAAAGTATAACGTTTTGTTGAAGTTGATAAATATGGTAATACTCTTAATTTAGTTATTACACACTTTATACATTCTTTGAAACACTATATTTTACTCCACAATGAAATACAACAATTAAATGTAAATAAGATTATAAAATAAATTTTTAAAATAAATCAAGTAAAAGATTAAGAAAAAGAAGGTACAGAAAACACAAAGAACATGGGAATCTGAAAGCTTGGTAGTAGAAATTATCTCCAATCACATCCAGATCCTACTACTACAGGAAGGAACAAACCACACCTATGGCCTTGATTTTTGTAGCACAACATTTAAAATCTAAAGTCATTTAAAAAAAAAAGTAAGAATGATAGAATTCCAGTTTTGTCACCTGTAGGCAACGTGCAAAAGCATTTGGTAGAATGAACTAGTAGAAACATCTTCAGCTTTGGGACCAATAGATGGCATAGCTATTACATCACTGGACTTCCAAGTAATTGACTACAGTTCAAGTCCCAGACCTGGTGGTTTAGAAATCATGCCAGGCACATGCACATGCGTGTCCAAAATCTTAAGAGGCAAACAGAGGAGAAGGGATTGCGATCTGGTTGTATGCCCCTGGAGGGTGATTTTTCACTTTCTGTCTCTCTGTGTCTTGGTGAGCACACACACCCTGTAGCAAGAATCACACTCAAAAAAAAAAAAAAAAAGAAAGAAAGAAAGAAAAAAGCAACTTCAGGTTTTATAGTAGAAAAGTAGCCTTTGGATGAACAGATGTATTAAGCTTTCACACAAAAGCAGAATAGAAATTCCCTTATGAAACTAGTGATGCTGTCAGGATGAGGTGGGGCCCAACAGTGAATCACTGCTCGCCTTTGCAGATCCTTTGGCTTACTCATACAGATGACTCACATATGCAGAGCTCAGTATTAATAAAGGAGTACCAGGAATACTAACATTTCCAGAGAGCAGACTGGAATGTTGGAATTTAGAAGAACAATTAAGGAAAGCTACGTTGTGAAGAGTTATCAACATAAAAAAAATTAGTTTAGGCATTGCAAATCATCCTTGTTTATTGTCTCATTTTGCTGGTTTTATGAGTTTTGGCAGCCCTTGGAGATGATTCTACTCATAGCTAGGAGTAACTCATTCCTAACAGGTTAGATTGAAACAGGACCTTGTTGAGTCTGTGTCCTGTAGAATTCTCCTCTTACAGATTCTTTTTGGAAACCCAGAGTAAGAATGATGTATGGCAGAATCTATTATGTAATGAGCAGTTCTTACAACCAAGGTGCATGAGATGATGAAAACACTCATTTTATTTTCATCTTACTTTAATTTTCCTTAAATTTGAGGATGAATGTTATACACCTTTTGGAGAATTTTAAAATTCAAAATATTTACGTTACAGCCATTTAACTTTAAGACGTGAGAAGTAGAAATAGGCTGGAAATCATGTCCCTTAAAGCCAGTAAAATGAAAGAATGAAGCCAAAAAGATAAGAAAAGTCCCTGAAACAAATTCTGAGATGATGAAAGATGAACTTGAATACTTTAGGTGGAGCTGATTAAGATCCTTTTATTCAGTAAGTGTTTAGTGAGCACCTGCTATGTGCAAAGCCCTGTGATTCTAAAGAAAAGACAGATACAGCTGAATCCATTCAGGACCAGCTCTGCCTAGGGGAAAATAGTGATGAACTGAAGTGTGTCTGGGCCCCACTGGCCTTCAGCAAAGAGCACTATAATGGGACATATTTAGAAGTATGTTCCTGAGAAATAATGGCAGTTTGCTCATTTTTCAATTTCATTTGGGGATTGAAAAGTTTCTGTCTAGGGGTCTAAAACAAGGAGCAATGTCCATTAAAAAATGGTTCCAAAGCAGTGGTACTATCAGAAGTCAGCTGTGTTTCACATCTAGCAAGGATGTAGAAAGAGAACCTTGACAAATGGGTCCTCACATAACAAGATACGTAGGAACAGATGAACAATTGTGAAGACTGCTGGGCCTGTTCCAGGGGACATGGAAGGCAGAAGGGCAAGGAGACATGGGATCCAAAGGCAGTTGTGAGGAGAGAGAGCAGAGAGGCAGTGAGTGCTAGGTATTGTACACTCGCCATACATCAGTTCTCGTGATGAGTACAGAAGATAGAAAATTTTATCTCCATTTTTATAAATAATAAAACTGAGACTTCAAAAAGTTTTTTTTAATGTCCAACTCTGTAGCCATTGTAGTACAGTGGTTAAGATGCTGAATTCTCACGTATTAACTGTGGTTCGAATCCTGGACCTACTGGCTTGAAACTCATGCTTCGTGCATGTGCGTGTTTGCCCAAAATCCTGAAAGGAGAATGAAGCAGAAGGGATTGAAGCATGGCCATTCCCACTAGGGGACTATTTCTCTCTTTTTGTCTCACTGTCTCTTTCTGTCTCTCCATTGAGTGCATGTGCCCTAATGAAAAAATCTCTCAAAATAAATAAAATAAAATAAATAAAATGTCCAAGTTCCTCAAGTAAATAAACAGTAGTATTTTCTCATTTGTATTTATCTGACAACTTTCTTCATTCTATTGTCACATTGCACTAAAATCATTTGTACGTATTCCTTTCCAAGTGATGATCGCTTCGAGGAAAGTACCCACCTTTTATTATTGTTCATACACATAGTATACATGAAGCATTTTGATTTTTCCAAAAGACTGTCTGATAATGTGGTATGAGAAACCTCTGAGCTTTCTTTAAAACTTACTTTCCTGCTGCTAAAATTCCTGACCTATAAGCTGTTCCTAACTATTCAAAGTCATCCTTCCCCTACTTGGTGTCACTAAACAGTGCATGCACTGCGGTCTCTGCAACCACCTATAGTTACCATCAGCCTGATTACTGCCAAAACTTCCTAGCTTTTTTTCTTTTTTGGGGGGAGAGATTTTTGCTGTAGGGCATGTGTGCTTGATGGAGAGACAGAAAGAGAGACAGAAAGCAAGGATTCATCCCCCAGGGGGAATGGCCACACCACAATCCCTTCTCCTCCATTCTCCTCTTGGGGTTTTGGGCACTCATGCACACACATCTGGCATGAGTTTCAAGTCTCCAAGTCTGGACTCAAACTGCAGTCAGCCATGTAGGAGTCTAGTAACATTACCATTATGCCATCTGCTGGTCCCACTTCCTATTTCTTCCTACTGCTGCCTTTTCCTTTGTATAGTCTATCTCAATCCAATCTCAAAAATAATCTAAAAAAATACATCAGATTATGTAGCCCCCTCTGCTATAAACTTTGCAGTGGCATCTCCTATCATTCAGGTTAAAGTTGTGTACATTGATTTAGAAGGCTGTATTCTCCTATACTCTCCCTCTCACTTAATCCAGGCACCCAGATTATTGCCTAATGGTGATCATTGACTGCGTATGAATGAATGAACAAGTGAATAAATGAACTCTAAGAGTAAGATGAAATGAACTTATATCCTTTTTCAATTATAGTCTTACAGATTTAAAAAAAAAATTTTCAATAATTTATCTTCCCCAGACTAGTTACTTCTTTATTTCAATAATTCTGCTTATGATGAAGCTTACAGAGACCTTCTTCTAAAGATTAATTTAAGATTTTTCATGTCCCTCTGAAAACGTGATCCTCCAAATTGAATTCTTCTCTAAGTGTAAAATAATCATTCTAGAATAATCTAGAACTCATCAGATCCTGGCTGACTTACTTAAAAAAATCAATTTTACACCATGATAATATCACTAAAGTTAAAAATGAAATTATTAATTGATGTGTGATTCATTGTTTATTATTTGTACGAAGTTATTTCTATGATTTTTAAGAATTTAATTGCCAACCAAACATGGATTGAATCCTGTTTGCTATATAATTTTTTGTGGCGAGCACTGCATACGGAAGCCATCTCGAGCTATCCGCCATCTTGGAAACCATTAGGCTTCACTTCCTCACTGAGCAAATCGTTTCTCAGAAATCATGTGACCAACCGTTCTCCCCGGAAGTGATTGGGTTTCTAGGCAACGGGAGAGATCTACCCACATCAATGATTGGTTAATGCTGTTCTATCTCATTTGCATTTTGGGCAGCCAATTGGTGCCCACCAGCTGTATATAAATCGCCATTTTTCCTGAATAAACGGAAGTAGACAGAAGAAGACGACTTGACCAGCACCTCGTAGTGTGTGTGCGTGTGTTTGTCCCATCTCTCACTCCCTCCCCCAAGGAACCTGTTCAACGGTCTCGTGGGCAGAGACATTTGGTGCCTGAACACGGACTTGGGTACGGGGGATCTAGTGAAGAGCTCCCCAGGAAGGCTCTAGTGTAGAGCAACCCAGAAAAGCTGCGGCAGAAAACAGACAGGACGGCATAGAATCATCCAGAAGGGAATGGCAGAGATTCATTCCGAGAAAGGCCGGTGAAAAATATAGAGGGACGAAGAGAAGACGTCCTGGTAAGTATTTACTTACGTTTTATTTTAAGTACGGGTAATAATGGGACAAAAGGTTAGTCAGCATAAAATATCCATTCAGAGCTTAATAGAAGCTCTTGTCGTTATGGTTGCTAAGGGAGAGCAGATCATGCAAAATGATCAACCCCAGGAGGAGGCTA
>NW_006160212.1:500125-575519 GCF_000334495.1 Tupaia belangeri chinensis
GTGGTTATGTCACTGGATTTTCACATGACTGACCATGGTTTATGTTCTGGATGCAGTGGCTTAAAAGTTACACTTGGTGTGTTTGCATGTGTGCCCAAGATCCCATGAGAAAAATGGATGAGAAGGGATTACAGTATGGCCATCCCCTCAGGGATTGATTTCTCACATTTCCTCTCACTGTCTTTGTCTTTTTCTCTCTGGGGAATGCATGTGTTTTACCTCTAAAAATGAAAACATAGAAAGAAAACATATTGTAAAAATGTAACATAGTGCATGTACACATAAAAAGGGATAATTTCTTATCAAGTGACATAAATCATACTGAATTTTTCTTTTGCTATATTTAAAAAATTATAGAGTTATACTAATCTATGGAAAAAAGGACACTTGGGAACTTGTCGCACTCTATCCACCCAGTACTTGCCATTGCCTGGGCTCCATATGCCCACAGGGAGACTTGGGCCTAGTTTCCATAGTCCTCTTCTTGTGAGTGTACTCTCACCTCTAGGGATTACCTTTGAGACTTACAAAACTCTGTCTGCCTGGCACTCCCTGCTGCCTGGGCTCAACCCACCCACCAGGGCACTTGGATCTGGTCTCTGCTGGCCTCTTCTCATGAGTGCACTCAAGTCCCTGGGATTATTTTAGGAACCTGCAGTACTCCAACCACCTGGCACTCCCTGCTGTAAGAGCTCAACCTGCCAACTGGGAGACTTGGGCCTGGTCTCAGCAGGCCTCTTCTCGTGAGTACACCCTCATCTTCTGCGGTTATCTTGAGACTTACAGCACTCCATCTGCCAGGTCCTCCCTGCTGCTTTGGCTCAACCTGTGCACCGGGACACTTGGGACTAATCTTTGTGGGCCTCCTCTCATGAGTTCACCCCACCTCCTGGGATTATCTTTGAAATCAGCAGCACTGCATCAGTTCGGGAGCTCTCTGTGGCCTGGGTTCAACCTGCCCACCAGAAGACTTGGGCCTGGTCTCCACTGGCCTCTTCATGTGAGCAACCCCCCGCCCCCCGATATCCTGGGATTATCTTTGAAACTTCTAGCACAACAACCTGTGTGCTGCAAATGCACGGTGCATGACTTGATACTCTTCACAACTTACTCATGTATGACTTTACAGCTACTGAAGAAATTGAGTCTGAAATCAACATATCCGTAGAAACCAATAACAAACAAACAAGTGTTTATAACGTATGGGACGCAGCAAAAGCAGTCATAAGAGAAAAGTTCATAACAATTAGTGCCCACAAGTAAAAAATAGAAAGATGGAAAACAAAACAAAACAAACAAAAAACAAAACAACTTAATGACACACACTATTCAGGGAACTGGAAAAAACAACAAAACCTCCGAAAAATACCAGGAGAAAAGAAATCATAAAGATTTGAGCAGAAATAAATGAAAGAGAGAATAAACAAACTTTATAGAATATAGGTAAAGCCAAATGCTGGTTTTCAAATAACCATTGAGAAGATAAAATTGACACACTGTTAGATTAATCACATAAAAAGAAAGGAGCTAGATAAATCAAATCAGCAAGGAAACAAGTGATATTTCAATGAACATAACAGAAACACAAAACATAAACAGAGAATACAATGAGTGATTATATGCCAACCACAAGAAAATCTAGAGGAGATAGACAAGTTTCTGGACATACACAACTTACAAAAGCTAAATCAGGAATAAATAGAAACCCTAAATAGACCTATAAGAAACAATGAAATTGAGTAAGTAATAGATAGTCTTTCAACAAAGAAAAGTCCAGGATCTGATGGCTTTACTTCTTAATTCTAAAAACATATAAAAAGAAAAACTTCAATTTTCCTCAAAGTATTTCTAACTCTCCAAAATGAAGGAGCCCTCCAATATTCATTCTGTAAAGTCTCTCTCCATCATCCTGATTTCAAAAACGACCAAGGATATAACAACAACAACCAAAAACAGAAACAAAAACAAAGAAACACACCAAAAATTGTGGCGAGCACTGCGTACGGAAGCCATCTCGAGCTATCCGCCATCTTAGAAACCATTAGGTTTCACTTCCTCACTGAGCAAATCCTTTCTCAAATCATGTGACCAACCATTCTCCCCGGAAGTGATTGGGTTTCTAGGCAACGGGAGAGATCCACCCACATCAATAATTGGTTAATGCTGTTCTATCTCATTTGCATTTCGGGCAGCCAATTGGTGCCCACCAGCTGTATATAAATCGCCATTTTTCCTGAATAAACGGAAGTAGACGGAAGAAGACGACTTGACCAGCACCTTGTAGTGTGTGTGCGTGTGTTTGTCCCATCTCTCACTTCCTCCCCCAAGGAACCTGTTCAACGGTCTCGCGGGCCGAGACAATTTTTATCTGTGATTCTTTGGAGAGAAAGGCTTTATACAGACAGTAATTCACTGTTCACATTGCATTGGGCTATATTCATGATTAGCAAGCTTCAGAGGAAGTGACTACAAGAAGTTGCAAGACAGATGTGGCTTGGAACCAGCAGTTAGCGTAATGGCTATGTCACTGGACTCCCACGTAGTCGACTGTGATTCGAGTCCCAGACCCAGTGGCTTAAACTCGCGCCGGTCACATGTGCATGCATGCCCAAGATCCCAAGAGGAGAATGGAGGAGAAGGGATTGCTGCATGGCCATCCCCCCGGTAAGTGATTTCTCATATTCTGTCTCTCTGTCTCTCTGGTGAGCGCATGCGCCCTATAGCAAAAACCTCTCTAAAAAAAAAAAAAAAGACAGACGTGGCTGGGTCAGTATGAATATTTTAAGATTTCTGTGGGTAAAGGTCTTGAAGGAAACCCAAATACTGTCAGAAGAGCCATTCCGTGGCCAGAGCTTTTGAGGTTGATGGCTAGTTTGCTTATGACAAGTGACTGACAGGCTGTGAAACTACAGAGACGATATATACAGTACACACATGGACTCTGATGGATTAGAATCACATGAACGAGAAAGAGCATGATGTTTGAAGAAGCAAATAAATGCAACTCTAACCCTTCTGCAAAGATGATATGGATTAAAATAAATGATAGATGGGAATCGAAAGTGATCTCAGATCCCTGGCATGAGGCTATGTGCCTGAGATATAGATGAAATGAAAAGCTTTTTAATTTTC
Organism: Tupaia belangeri chinensis; assembly: GCF_000334495.1. Taxonomy (NCBI): domain Eukaryota; kingdom Metazoa; phylum Chordata; class Mammalia; order Scandentia; family Tupaiidae; genus Tupaia; species Tupaia belangeri. The sequence continues at coordinate 503,258 of NW_006160212.1, forward strand.
TCCTGCTATGATAGACTAATCAAAAGAGATCACATTAATTTTAAAAAATGTAAATTGCCTTTCTAAGGACAGGACACCAAATTTAGAATCACTGAGGCATGATACTCACATGTTATGAGAATTTCCCCTTTTACATCTTACTTTTAGTAACTAAGGCAGGCAGAAGTTATTCTGGATCTTGTCTGGTGATGGAGTCAAGTATGACACATAAGGGAAAAGTTAGCAAATGTCTAGGGTCAACTGCTCATAATATATATTCATATAACAAATGCTCCTCAGGGTATATGTGGGGAGATAGTATTTCAAAAAGTTAATGTGCTTTTTAAAAAGTCCAGTTTTAAGAGTATAAAATATGCTATATATTAAATAAGAGCATTATCAATAATATTTATGAAAACTTTCTACTATAAAAGCAGGAAATAATGCATGTAATTGGAAGATGTGAGAAATATATGCCAACTGTAGTCATATTAACAGAATTCCCAAATTCAGAACTAGACAATCAAAAACAGGGGATGATGGAATGCAAAATAGTTAGGTGCACTCTCAAGTCTGAAAAGTTAAAAAAGCTCTGTTCAGAAACTGGGTGTACTGGCTATACAAACAAGATAGCTAACCATTGCAGAAATAAATGGAATAAAATGGTATTGTTTTAATTAAAAAGTCGAAGTATTCTTCCATTTATTATATTCCTATATGTCTTTACACAATTGAAAATCATGTGTTAATGAAAAATAACCATGAAGATTGCAATGTTTCCTATGGTTTCAGTGATAACCCTCATAGATTATTGTTAACAAAATGTTTTCTAGTTTGATGAGAATTTGATCACATATGGAGAAATCACAATATAGACTCATGGAATGGAAAAAAAATTATTTTGATCATCATGTATTTCAGTTCAAATAGGAAAGAACGGAATGACATGGCTTCATGGTTATAGGGAATCCATTATCTTGCCCTGTCTCTCCCTATGTACAAATCAAAATTCAAGATACTCACTCAAAACCCAACCTTTTATGAAAAGCCATCATGATACTAATTTTTATGGTGCATGTCTCGAGGGTAAACTCTTTCACACATTCTAATACAAATACATGTACCTATTCTTTTTTATTCTCTTTGTCCTCACCATTCCTTTATCTTCATTTGTCAGGCCCTATGTAGTACGTTCTTATCATAGCTCCTGTTTATGCTACTGAAAGAAGTCTTTTTCCACAAATCATCCAGTGATTTCTACTTTCACACAGAAGAAGAGTTTTCTGGTGACCAAATAAACCCTACTCAATTTCTACCTTCACCACTTTGCACCCCCTTATCTTTATGATCTGCATCTTAACCTGGCTTCCTTTCTACCTTCAAACACTTTGGATATATAGTTTTCTCAGGAGCTTTGCCTGGAACATTCTATACCCACATAGCTGAAACATTTCTTTCTTCCCTTAGACATTTGCTCAAATACATCCCCACTTACCCACAGTAAAATTATCTCCAAAAACTCAAGTTAATATTGCCTTTCTTTCAATGTTCCAGACCCCTGTTTTCTGCTTTAATCTCTTCTATGTGCTTATTAAACCTACCACATGTATATCTTTTATATAATCATATTTAAATTTTTATTTTTTCTCTTTCTATCCTCTTAAATCCAATTGTGCACTAGAATGTAACTCCATCATGATCTGTGTGTGACTGTTATAGCTGCAATTCCTAGAAAAGAACATATTCATTTAATAAATTAAGCCCCTTTTCTCTCTTACATACAATTTTGTACAGATTCGGAAAGGATGTCTAGAAGTTAAGCAACTGGTCTCAGAGAACAAGAGGAATACTGAGATAGAATCCAGGGAAGGGGGCTGGCAGGTGACGTGGTGGATAAGGACGCTGGACTCCCACATGGCCGACCATGGGAGTCTCAGACCTGGTGGCTTGCTTTCTCACTTTCCCTCTCTCACCCTCTCTCTCTCTCTGTCTTTCTGGTCAAATTAAAAATTAAATTAATGAATAAATAAAATTAAATAAATAATTCTTAAAAAAAAAAGAATCCAGGGAAGTTTAATTTGGAAGCTGTACACTTACATGTTCATAGACAAAGTCCTAGTATATTCATAGCAAAAATACTTGGAATAACTCCAAGCTGAATATGCAAATATCCATTAGCAATAGAGTTAGTATATTAACAGAATATAACATTGTTACTTTGAGCTAGGAATAGGGCTGGTCCTCATGCAGGGGTAATGCACTGCTCATTGGAAGCTGGATCCCATCTGGTGACTATGGTTCAAATCTGAGACTTCATTGGTCTGAAATATGCCAGGCATGTGCAGGATTGCCCAAGATCCAACTGGCTAGAGGACTGAAGGAAGGGGACCAGCATGACCAGACCCTGTGGATGATACCTCTATCTTTCTCTCATACACCTGTATACATTCTACTATGAATAAAGGGAAAAATTTATTTTAAGGAAACTAGGAACAAAAGTTTATATGGTATAATTCCATTTATGTATACATTTGTATGTGTATTGCCCTGTCTCTCCCTATGTACAAATCAAAATTCAAGATACTCACTCAAAACCCAACCTTTTATGAAAAGCCATCATGATACTAATTTTTATGGTGCATGTCTCGAGGGTAAACTCTTTCACACATTCTAATACAAATACATGTACCTATTCTTTTTTATTCTCTTTGTCCTCACCATTCCTTTATCTTCATTTGTCAGGCCCTATGTAGTACGTTCTTATCATAGCTCCTGTTTATGCTACTGAAAGAAGTCTTTTTCCACAAATCATCCAGTGATTTCTACTTTCACACAGAAGAAGAGTTTTCTGGTGACCAAATAAACCCTACTCAATTTCTACCTTCACCACTTTGCACCCCCTTATCTTTATGATCTGCATCTTAACCTGGCTTCCTTTCTACCTTCAAACACTTTGGATATATAGTTTTCTCAGGAGCTTTGCCTGGAACATTCTATACCCACATAGCTGAAACATTTCTTTCTTCCCTTAGACATTTGCTCAAATACATCCCCACTTACCCACAGTAAAATTATCTCCAAAAACTCAAGTTAATATTGCCTTTCTTTCAATGTTCCAGACCCCTGTTTTCTGCTTTAATCTCTTCTATGTGCTTATTAAACATACCACATGTATATCTTTTATATAATCATATTTAAATTTTTATTTTTTCTCTTTCTATCCTCTTAAATCCAATTGTGCACTAGAATGTAACTCCATCATGATCTGTGTGTGACTGTTATAGCTGCAATTCCTAGAAAAGAACATATTCATTTAATAAATTAAGCCCCTTTTCTCTCTTACATACAATTTTGTACAGATTCGGAAAGGATGTCTAGAAGTTAAGCAACTGGTCTCAGAGAACAAGAGGAATACTGAGATAGAATCCAGGGAAGGGGGCTGGCAGGTGACGTGGTGGATAAGGACGCTGGACTCCCACATGGCCGACCATGGGAGTCTCAGACCTGGTGGCTTGCTTTCTCACTTTCCCTCTCTCACCCTCTCTCTCTCTCTGTCTTTCTGGTCAAATTAAAAATTAAATTAATGAATAAATAAAATTAAATAAATAATTCTTAAAAAAAAAAGAATCCAGGGAAGTTTAATTTGGAAGCTGTACACTTACATGTTCATAGACAAAGTCCTAGTATATTCATAGCAAAAATACTTGGAATAACTCCAAGCTGAATATGCAAATATCCATTAGCAATAGAGTTAGTATATTAACAGAATATAACATTGTTACTTTGAGCTAGGAATAGGGCTGGTCCTCATGCAGGGGTAATGCACTGCTCATTGGAAGCTGGATCCCATCTGGTGACTATGGTTCAAATCTGAGACTTCATTGGTCTGAAATATGCCAGGCATGTGCAGGATTGCCCAAGATCCAACTGGCTAGAGGACTGAAGGAAGGGGACCAGCATGACCAGACCCTGTGGATGATACCTCTATCTTTCTCTCATACACCTGTATACATTCTACTATGAATAAAGGGAAAAATTTATTTTAAGGAAACTAGGAACAAAAGTTTATATGGTATAATTCCATTTATGTATACATTTGTATGTGTAAAACAAAGGAAAAACAAAACTGATCTATGTTATATAAGGTAGTGAGCAGAAGGTCGCTAATTTGTTCACTTTTTTTTTTAATCTTGATGTGGGTACTTAGGTGCACTTAGTTTGTGAAAAATTATTAATCCATACCCTTTATAATATATGCATAATTCTATGTGTGATAGGAAGATTGCCTCCACAATTCTAGACATGCCTTGTATAACTCCTTGTCTTTAAAACTGAGTGTAATCTGTAGGTATAATGAGATTGTCCTTCACCTGATTAAGTTAGTTTCCTGTGTCTGAGTGATAGGATTATCGCTCCGTGATTTAGTTACCTTATATGAGACTTACAGCAGAGTGGACAGAGAGTCTCCTGCTGGCTCTGATGAAGGAGCTGCCATACTATCAAAGGCCACATAGCTAACATCTGAGGGTGGCCCCTAAGAGTTCAGAGTGATCCCAAGCCCAGAACCCTCCCCCACACAAAAAAAACGAGACCCAGCAACACAGCTATGGATAAGGAACCTGCCAATGATGGACTGAGTCAAGTCTATCAGAATCAAGTGCTACACTGGGAAAAGAAATCCTTGGTCTTTTCTCTCTCACTTTGTAATTCTTTGAAATTTGGGTAGAATAAGTCTCATGGATATAAAAATGTAAGTAAAACTGATTTAGGGAGGAAAAATAGACATTTTTTTAATAATCGAAGTAAGGAATTGATAATATTATTTAAAACTTACTGAAAAATGTGAGTTAATTTGTACCCCAGGTTATTTAATGAAAATAAACCCTTTTAAAATATGTATGCATACACACACACACACACACACACACACAAGTTCATGGAAAATGGGTATTATGAAAAACTATGCAGGATTTCAAATTTTGGGGGGGAATAAAATAAACTTCTACTTTAATTTCAGTTTTCCATGAAATTTTTAAAGTCCGTCATGTGTAATGTGTATATGTGTGTGCATATGTGTATGCATGTCTATGACCCAATAAAACAGTCTTTGAGAGTTATATGTATTGGATTGTCAGAAATGTCATGACATATATTTTATGATTTTTATGCAATAACTGACAAAAATGTATGGCTCTCTCTCTCTCTCTCTCTCTCTCTATATATATATATTATTATTATTTTTTTTTTTTTGATTTTTTGCTAAAAAGCATGTGCACTGACTGGAAAAAGACAGAGAGACAGAAAGTGAGAAGTCATTCCTGGGAAAACTGTCACTCCACGGTCCCTTCTCTTCCCTTCTCCTGGGATTTAGGGCATGCACACACACCAAGCAGATTCTCAGGTCCCCAGGTCTAGGACTCCAACTGTGGTCAGTCATGTTGGAGTCCAGTGTCTTAACTACCATGCTACCCGCTGTCGCCTCATAGTTCTATATTGATGAAGGTCAGATTTACATTTTGTGTTAGGAATGGTCTATCTGTTGTGGGTTTCATGGATCCAGTGACAAACTCATTCATAATTTGAGCAACCTAGACTTTATTTCTTTGTTCAGAATCACAAAAACTTAGACTAGCACTAGTGAGAAACTTGAACAAAACCTTGTAGCTTATTAAAAAGAAAGGAATTATTTTCTTTCTCACCTCTCAAACATCAGTTTTGAGTCTTTCTACTTTATGTTGACTTACATTAATTCTTTATCTATACATTAGCATTATCTGGTATCAGCCATGCAATTTTCCTTTCCTTTTCCTTTCTTTTTGCTTCATCTTTTTTTTTCTTCCTTGCTTTCCTTGCTCTCTCTTTACCTTTTTGTGGTATCCCAGGGGAATGTGGATGCCCCAGGGAAAGTTACAAATGCAGGAGGTCCTTTTCTGTGTCATGCTCTGCTGTAAAAGCAGTGCCAACACGATCTGACACATCAATAACTATCTGTGGAATGGACAAAGGAAGGGATGAATATATGAATGAATGCATGACTTCTTTCCTCTGCTAGGAAGAGCTGGGCCTGTTTTGAGGAGCAGCAGCTCCATCCAATACTGCCCATCTGTTCAGATTCTGGAGAGCTGACAGGCCTCTCCTCCTCACTGCCTTACCTAAGCCCCCTGGTGACAGTGATGGAGTTGACAAGATGTCAGCCGACCCTTATTGATTATGCATGATCTCATTAGCAAAACCTCTGCCCACTGTGACCTAATCCTCACCGGGAAAGGCTGTGATATATGAGGACCAGCACTTTGTCACTTGAGGTTAGGCAAACGGGCAGATCACTTAGTACCTGCAGTGCCCAAAGATACCCCCCTCCTCCGCTTTGTGGTTTGGGGTGATGGCTAAAAGAGCAGACTACACAGGGAGCTATATGGGTCAGACAAGTCACTGAGAGCCCATCCTGGCTGTATAACTCATTATTTATTTATGTTTTGTTTGCTAAAATGCATCCATTGTGGCAGCCCTGGGACAATTGTCCCGGGAAATTGTAAAGTCAGAAATGGGGCAGGGAGAGGCATGCCTAAAGTGAAACTGCCAAGATCCTTGGGATTTAAGACTTTCATTCCCTTTGGGAAAATGTCCATGTTTTAACTTGCCCTCATTCCTATCTTCCCTCTCTGATTTTCCCCAAAGACAGTCCTGCCACCCTGGGCTGGAGTGAGAAATAAAAACGTGAGAACTCTGAGGCCTAAGAGTCAGTAGTGGAATAGAGCTCCGTGACTGACTGCACCAGTGTCACTGCTAGTATTAATGGTACCACTGTGTGATCACAAGAGGAAAACCCCTCTTCCTCCAGGCGGAAGAATTGCAAAAAGCATGCTCTTCTCTTTGGCCTGAGGCAGCCCACTGTCAGCCTCTGTTTGCTCTCTGGCACATCACTTTGTCCAGTGCACAGACTGTGCAAATGTCTTGAGTTACAAGCACAGTGTAACTGGCCCAGTCTTATCCTGGGGAACTTACCGTCGTAAACTAATCCTTTCAATAAACATCCTGAGCATCCTGCACCACTGTGAAAAGAGACTCTGGAAGCATGGTGTCTTGGAACGATAGCATTACATTGGAAGCAAACATCAGGTGCCATCCTATGTTTTGTGGAACATTTTTGTTACTGTTTTTTGGTTGAAATTTATCTTCTTTCTTTCACAAGAGAGAGGAGTCATCAACATAGTGCAATCATTTTAAACATAGTGCAATCCTTGCAATCCCTCCCCAACCTCTCCACCAGCAAGTGTCACAGGAATGCATAGTGTGTTTCTAGTGTGTTTAGATTGGCCAGAGACTCAAACTCTGGCCTCTCATGTGGCTCCAGTGTCACACAGTAGTGCCCTACCACCCGTGCTATCATAGCTGGGCCTATCCTCTGTTTTTATAAGTAAGGAAACAGATCCTAGAGAAAGCAAGTACTATAGCTGTATTGTTTAAATAACTTAAACAATAGCTAGGTAGGGAGGCCTGAACAAATTCACTCCCAAAGTGCTTGACTAGACAAAAACAAAACAAAACAAAACAAAAAACAACTTGTGTCCAGAAACAGGTGACTCTCCTACTCCAAGCACAATGGATTGCCATTAAAAGAAAAAAAAAATCCTCTCTTGTTTCAATCATCTTCTTTATTAGTACTCTCCCCTGACTGAGGCAGTCAGAGAAGGCTCATCAGTAAATATTGCTTATTAAATGCTTGGGTCAGGTTATCTGCCTGTCAAGTGGAGGGAGTGGGCGGACGTCAGGGCCATTGCTGCTGAGTGAGCGTTCTTGGTCTCCCTGAACACACCGCAGCAGCACCCAGCCTTTAATAAGCATTGTGTTCGGTGCCCTTTTTAAAATGATTGAATTATGGCTTTTTATGGCTCTATAAAAGCCTTTATTAATTTTGAGAAGCTGCTGCATCTTCCAATCTTATCCAGTCCCTGCCGGGAGGTTAAATTATTCATGTGGATTCCAATTGGCCAGGTTGATTGTGGTTGGAAAAAAAATAAAAAATAAAAACAACAGTAAGCAGGGTTTTTTTTCCATGAAGGTTGGGGGCAAGGTTGTAAGGGAAGGTAAGAAGAGTGTGGATATCCTAAGGGGTGTCACCTCATGAAGTCTGAACAGTGTGAATATACAGGAGAGGAAGCCTGTGGATGTCAAGGGAATTGTCAAACAAACATTCAAGTTCAGAGTTAAGCAATGAGGACTTTAATGATGTCCCATCTGGAAATGTATGTGTACATGCTCAAGTGGGTAGGTAGCTAGATTCCTGTGTGTTGGCTCTTCCACCATGATTTTCTGTTGAAAATGAGAATAAAATATTATTTTTATAGAGCTCTTTCTAGCTTACGATGTGCTTTCAAACATATTATCTCCTTTTTATGTGGAGCCCCCAGTAATTGCATATGCTGCTGAAATAGCTGTTTTATGACATTCATTTCATGGGTCACAAGGGCACATCTTGGGAAGGTGGTGTTGTCAATGCACTGTAGCTCCCAAGTGCCAGCTCTGAAAAGCAACTGGATATATTCTGTTGCAAAGACAGAGCTGTTGCTGTCATAACACTGCTCACCTTGTTTTTGCTAACCGAAGAGTTTCTGAAAAGAATGTTGCCTTGTAATCAGGTCTTTTCCACCACCATTCCTTATGAATAGCTCCTTCATCTTTCTCTCTCTCTCTCACATACACACACAGAGACACACACATGCACACATGTGTGTGCGCACACAGCATATAGGCACCCTCATCTCTTACCACTTCTCCAGGAATCTCAGACTCCTAGAAGGTTGCCCTTCCTTACCACTTCTTGTTCTCAGACTTCATAGCCTACTGATTTTTTTGCTGTTCTTAATCTCTGCTGCTCTCCCATAGCCATGATCTGATTCATTCAAGGCCCCTCTTCTATGTTTTTTTCATGGGTAATTACACAACCCACTGCAACCTCCTCCTGAATCAGAAGGGATATTGTGGAGCATGACCTGGGAGCCTCCCAGTCAGGAGGCCAGTTTACTGAAGCTGAATAAGTTATTATCCATGAATGGGGGACACCAACCCTGCTCCGCCTACTCCCCAACATGGTTATGAGGACAAATGAGATAATATGAAGAAAAGATCATAGGAAATACAAATTGTTACATATATTATATCTTGCTGTGACTCGTTCTGTAAAATATAGAAAATAAGTAACAGAGAAATCAAGAAAAACTGAATTCTGACCAGCCCCATAGCCTAGTGATTCCACATGACCGTCCACCATTTGAATTCCAGCTCAGAGGCTTAAAACACACAACAGGCCTTTATGTGAGTGACCCAAATCCCAACATGATTGGAAAATGAAGGAAGAATTAAGCATGACTAAACCCCACTGGAGGATGCTTTCTTCCTTTTCTTATCTCTCTGTCTCTGTCTCTCTCTCTCTACTGCAATTTTAAAAAAAAGGTTGATTTTATCAAAGAAGGCCTTAACATAATCTCTTGGCTTTGGACTAGCATGATTTTTCACTAAGAGACTTACAAGAGGAGGACATAGCTGGTGACTTTCAAGGATGTTGAGAAACTCTAGTTGACTCTCCAGAGAAAGTATTGAGAACAGGATCTGGGCAAGCAGCAGTGAAGTAAGTGATTAGACCTGGGGCAACCCTGAGATCTTGGCCTAGGGCCAGGACCAACAGCATATAAAATGCAAAGTTGGCTTGACACCAAGTTGAATCTTGCACTAATTTAGGGCTCCCCAAATATTCTAACATTCTAGATGGAGGGCTGGGTTTGGACAAGAGCGAGACTGTATAGTGGGACTAATTTGTATTGTGTGGGCTCAGCAAGAACCACAGATGGAGGGGCAGAACAAGGCTCTCCATCAGCATAGTTGCAGCAGATCAAAGAGAGCCAAGAAACCTGGTGTATTCTCTCACACCCCATTTACACCTGGACACACACCCACACTCTCAGACAACCACCCTTGCTCAATACAGCCAAAGCCAGTACCAGACAGTGAATGGAAACCTGGAGACATGGAAGCTTGGAGAACATCAGTTTAAACACGTGACATTTTCAGTGCCCATGACGGTGATAGTTAAAAGTACTCAGTCTCATAGGGACCAGCAGTTAGCATAATGGCTATGTCACTGAACTCCCATGTAGTCAACCGTAGTTCAAGTCTTGGACCTGGTGGCTTAAACTCATGCTGGGTGCATGTGCATGTGTGCCCAGGATCCCAAGAGGAGAATGGACGAGTAGGGATTGCAGCATGGCCATCCCCCCTGGGGGGCAATTTCTTGCTTTCTGTCTCTGTCTCTCTGTCTTTCTGGCAAGCACGTGTGCCCTATAACAAAAACCTCTCCAAAAAAAAAAAAGTACTCAGCCTTCTTAAACTCTCCTAATATCCCATATGCTGCTGTTGTCTGGCCACTGTTATAGAGCAACTACTGAGACACTATAGCTTCTATTAATACTGCCAAGTCCCATGTATTTTCGTCCTGTTTTCATTTGTTTGCTCTCTCTGTCCTTCTTTCTTAAATGTGTGCTTGGTTATTCTTTTTCTGTTCTTTTATATGTACAACATTTTGATTTGGCTGCTCATTTTTCAACCCCTACATTCCTAAATGGCCTACATGTCCCTGAGAAGTTGCTATCTTCCTCAGTAACTGAAAAGCTGGTCACTCTTTCTCTGTAGTCTGCCACTTAAGAGTGACTTAAATGATGTGGATGGGCCCAGAATTCACAATAGCCCATGGTTGACCATTGCCATCCCAGGCCTCTGTGAATTCACTCCCTCTGCCTCTCCTCCTCTGAAGTGATAAAACTTCCCAGAGTCCTACTCCATTCTGTGGTAGCAGCTTTTGTCTCACTTGCAGAGATGGAAGTAACAGAACAAATTCCTTCACACTAGAATATTGGGCACAGACTTGTTTAGGGAAAATTAAGGTACTGAAAAATAAAACTTTTTTCCCACCAATTTTTATTGAAATTTAGGTTATGCACCAAAACCAGAAAAGTGTGCAAAGCTCATGTTTGTACAATGTTTAGAGGAGACAGACAATACAATAACAAATATACTGCAATCAATAATAATTTAGTCAAGTAGTAAATCTTAAGTGATAATACTATCAGTTCTGACATCATGGTGGAGAGCTGGTATTTTGAGCTCTCATAATAATATTTTTTGTTTGATTATGGCATTTTTTTTTTTTGAGATGTTTTTGCTATAGGATGTATGTGCTTCCCAGAAAGACAGAGAGAGACATAGAGACAGAAAATGAGAAATCACCCCCCAGGGGGGATGGCCACACAGCAATCCCTTCTCCTCCATTCTCCTCTCGGGATATGGGGCATGCACGCACACGTGCCCGATGTGAGTTTAAGCCACCAGGTCTGAGACTCAAACCGTGGTCGACTACATGGGAGTCCAGTGACATAGCTATTACGCTAACTGCTGATCCCAATTATGGCATTCTTCACTTTAGTAAAATTAGTTGAAGATGTGAAGAGATTTGGGGGCTCAAGGTTTTTCTCAGACTAGAAAATAAGCTATCCCTCTGCCTGTTTCTCAGCTGGTTTTTCTCAGTTGTGCTCTTTTATAGATGTATTTTATGCCAAATTGAGCCCTGAGGGAAAGGCTAGAATTCAGCTTTAAATTTGTATGTAGAATCACAGTAATAATGTTTGAAGATTGAAAATTTCAGAACGAGGAGCCGGATGGTGGCAGAGCAGTGTCATGACTATCTGCGGGGCTTGACCCATGTAGGAAGGTTCCAAGTTCACATCTGGAGATGTCCCTGCATATGTCAGGTACAGGGGCTGGCAAGTGGAGCAGTGGTTAAGGTGCTGGACTCTCACATGGCTCACCAGGGTTCGAGTCCTGGACCTGGAGACTTGATTTCTCACTTTCCCTTTCCCTCTGTCTCTCTCTGGTCAAATTAACATAATAATAATAATAATAATAATAATAATAATAATAATAATAATAATAAATAATTATTTTAAATAAATATGTCAGGCACACGCATACCTATGATCTAGGGATGGCTGAAGCTGGGTATGAATCTCTGTAAGGACACTGCTGGGTTGCCCGTCTCTATCTCTCTTTCTCTTTCTCTCTCTCTGTCTCTTTTACTCATGAAGGAAAGAAAGAAAAAAGCTTAAAAAAAAGAAAACAGGATGACTATATACAGAACTAGTCAGATAAAGGCTGAAGTCACCAGTGCCCACTGAAAGACTCCCTCTACATTCACTCTATGCTCCTGAAATGTGGAAGATAATAGAATACTTGGCCAGTCACATAGTGTGAGTCTGTTTATCAGCATTCTGTGGTAGACTCTTTGCATAGTAGTCACTCAGGAGACCCTGGAGCTGGAAAGATCAGGTACTGACTTGGGGAGTTTGTGAGAACCCTGTGAGCTTTACTTGAACATGAACAGCTATCAATTAAAACCAAAGTAAATAATCTCCTCTAAAATGATCTAAGTCTTCAAAGAAAAAGGGATTCTTTTACAAGTTATTTTATGCAAAATACTCCATTTAAAAAAATGAATAAGCAATGTGAGGTGCACTCCCTAGATCATCACTCTTCATCCTCCAGAAAGTCTCCCAGCAGAGACACAGAGCAGTTCATGCAAACTGCTCTACACGTGAGAAAGTCCAAAGCCAGATAATCTCTGCTATAGCGGTTGGAAGAGACGCCAGAGGGGAAGGCACATTGAGAGAGAGAGAGAGCAAAGGACACAACCCTTTTCTCTTTACGCATGGCAAATCAATTCGGTGTCTTTCATTACCACCTGAAAACCGCATGTACATGCGAACAATAAACTTTAATCTGGTTGACAACAGTTTTTTAAAAACCGCAATGAAAGCAAGTTTCAGCAGCCTGACATACTTTATGACACTTATTAAAAAGAAACACTTGTAAGTCAATTAACCTGGCCAATGGTACCTTTTAACTTGTTTTCTAAGAGGAAAGGTAGCAGCAAAAGGGCAAAGTTTCCATCTAGAAGATAGTAAGTTGATTTCTTTTCCTTAAAGTGGGAAGGTGGCTGCCTGAATGCCAACTAATATTTACAAGTACATCGGCGGGTCCACCAGTCCCCCAACACCTGCAATGCTCAAAGGAAGCCTTGAAGTTGCCCATTGAGAGCTTTTTCATGTGATCATTCAAAGAATAGTTGAATGTAAATAAGTAATGTACATTGAATCAGGTAAAATACAATATTTAAAACAGAGGTATTTTGCACATTTTTTAGTTAGCAAACATACTTAAACTTGTACCAGAAATGTGTGCATTAAAGGGAAAAAATAAATAAACAGGCAAACCTCTACTTGTTTTTAATTATTTCTGAAGATATTCCTCACACTCTGCCACATTTCCAATTTTCAAGAAAGAAAGAACAGAAGGATGGAAGGAAGAGAGAGAGGTAAGCTTTTTTCAATTTTCTGTGGTTTTATTTTGTTTTGTTTTACACTTCCTCAAATTTTGTGATGCAAAAATATTAAAAATTTACTGTATAGTCTTCACTATCTCTGAAAATGATTACTTTGAAAGTGTAATTATCTTAAAAGATCGATTTATTATAATGATTTAAATTCTGTGGATTTCTCACAACTAAAATAATAGTTTAAAAAAAAAATAAACCCGCTTCAAGTATTTCCATAGCTTACAGGTCTCCAACACAAAAACAAGTGCTTGTAGGACTTCAGAGAGATGTATTTATTTATTTTTATAAAAATGTGAATAAGAATTTCAGTGTCTTTGCTAGTGAATTTCCTGTTCTTAACTTCTGAAATCTTCTTGTCCTTCTGACTAAGCCTTGAGGAATTGGAATTGGAAAGGCTCTGGCAGAGGAAACAACTTACTCCTACAGAGACTAAAGACAGGAGAGTATTGACCTACTTATTTAATAGTATAGGCCTAAAATAAAAAAAACTAAAGAAGCTAAACTATTTATAAAACTTAAAGAGTTAATGGATCCTAACTCTCATGGCCCTGGGACTTTAAGATTCATGAATAATGCTGAAATGCACACTTCTTGATTGTAACGTCACTATGTACATAAACCTACACATTTCTTACTTTTACTTTTATCTGAATTGAGGATATAAAACAATTCAGCTATATTAATTTTTCCTTCTTATAAACTGTAATCTAATTATCACTAATCTAAGGTTTTGTGGCAAAATCATTTACCTGTGGGGATGTAGTGTTGTTTACAGTTAACTCTAAGGGGAAGCCAACAGTGAATATGTTAAATCAGAAGTTTAATATGTCCTGCAGAAGTAATAAAGAAAAAGATTGGTATGGAGTGGTCCCTTAGCCTAAAGGTTAAGGGAGTCATATCCTACATGAGGGACTGCTGTTTGAATCTCAGCCCACGGTCTTGAAAAACAGGCTAAATGTGTATATGTGAAAGCCCAAAATTTTGTCAGGAGGAGAAATAGAAGAGAAGGAATTGTGGTGTGACCATGTCCCATCGTGGGGAGACTTCTCCATCACCTTCTCTTTCTCTCTCTCTGGCAAGCATATGTACCCCTCTGACAAATTGAAAACAGAATGTATATATGTATGAAAAAGATTGGTAAACATAAATAAGAAATTCAGATTGGCAATAAATACTAAACACAAAGTTCAACAATAAATACAAGTTTGGAGAAAGTATATGTAATAATACTAATAGGCAAATGATGAGTATCCATAGCATACAATTGCAAAAAGTAAAATGAACTTCAAGAACAAAAATAAATAATATGAAGAGAAATTTCAAATAAGCATAAATTAAAACAGTACATTAAATATGTGGCTAAGGCACTTACAAATTAGCAACCATAATAAGGTAACATTTTAAATTGATCAGATCAGCAAAAATTATATAAAAATGATACTTTCTCAAATAAAAGGCTTCTATATTATTGGCAGGGCAGTAAATTGTCAAGCATTTTTTGAAAGTAACTTTCAGTATTAATATATTAAATACCTTTAGGAGTTAGTTATATAATTCCATTTTTATTTGTCTATACTATATAAATATTTGCAGAAATGGGCAAGGTCATTCAACTCTATAATCTTGGAAATGCAAAATTAAAGTCAGTCTATATGTGCATCTGTACAGGATGGAAGGAAGGATAAGCACATCCTCAGTGGGGAATGGTCTAGAGTCACTTAACCAAAGGAGAAGAATTCTGTGCGTGTTAGTTAGATTTTCATTATCTTCTAATGATTCTAAAACCTGAAAAGACAATTTTCTCAACAGTATGAATAATATGAACCATCTCCGTTAGAAAAGTGTAAGTGTATAGCGTGTCTGAAAGTCTATAAAAAGTACTCCTAGTATCAGTCACTTCAAATAATGAAAATAGAAATGGAAACTTCACTAGAGTGATGAGGGTTTCTTTTCCTCCATTGTTTGAATGTATCACTTCTCAGCCTTTGAATGTTTTATTGAACTTATACTATATTTATTACTTCAAAAATATTATTAATTTTTTTTAGTGATATAAAAAAATGAAGGAAATCTAAGTGTAATTCTACTGTTCTTAAATCCGCATGCTTCCTCTAAAGCTGTTTATATTTTACTAGTACAGAGATCCATCTAATCAATATCCTCCAGTGGTCAGATATGTAATCAGCTGTTGGTATATTCACTCATTACTTTTGCTGTAGGAAATACGATGCCCAAAGATGAAATAAGAGTAAATTGTTCAGCTCTTGCAGCACTATGAGGGCTGAGATATCATTATCAATAACTAAAATATAGGCCCAAGGACAACCTGTGGCCTGGTAGTAATGTGAATTAGATTCCACATGGCCGAGTGTCCGGTTTGAGTCCTGGGCCTGGAGGCTTGTAAAGTATACTGGGAACATGAATGTGCATGCCCAATACACTAATAGGAGGAAGAAACAGAGGAGAAAGAAGTGTGGTATGACCCCTCTCCATGGTTTCCTTGTTCTGTCTCTCTATCTTTCTCTCTCTATCCCCCTAGTGAGCTCACATGCCCTCTGGAAAACTAAATATAAATTTGCAAATTAAAAATAAGTAATAAGAGCCAGATGGTGGCACTGTGTAAAACACAATGCCCTGTGAGGCCAACCCACATGGGAAGATTTCTGTTTCATCTCCTGAGACTTTCCTACCTACCCCTGGTGAGGGCATACTGGAATCTAGACTCTGTTGGGTATGTCTAGTATGTCTGTCTCTCCCATTCATAGAAGACATTCAGTAAACTAAAAAAAAAAAAAAGAAAAGAAAAGAAAAACCTGAAAATGTAAACTGAACAGAAGTTTCTATAACTATACAAGCATCTTACAATTTTCCCAGCAGACATTCTATAGGCAATGCTTTTATAGAGACAGACTATGAATGGGTAAAAGAATCTGAGCAGAGAAAATCAGTGAAGTGCTATGCCCTCCAGTCTTTAAAAATAGGTAGACAAATGTGCAGAGAAAGAAACTATAGATTGGGTTGAATATCCCTTATGGTTTTCACAGAAATATTTACTCAAAAGAGGGCAAGCACCCCATCATGTTATAATAATTTTTTTTTCAAATATCGAATGTATTTTTGTAAAAATATTTTATCGCTCTCTCTGTTGTACTGAATAGCGCTATGATAAAGCATTGTTTTATTGACCAACTCAGTATGAAAGAACCCTTGCATATAGCCAGGCGTAGATGTCTGTGTGCTATTACCCAAACTAATAAAACAAAAAAAGTTTCTATATATTTCTTTAAAATATCAAGTAGACACCTTTTAAAAGAGGTAGAGACCAGTCACAAAGCAAAAGCCCCTAATAATGTAGATGCTGTTCTAAAGAAGGCAATGTAAAAAACATAGCACAATATGGTGAAGCTGAAACTACAGAAGTGTTGGATAGGATGGAATGATATCTTTTAAAATTGTATTTTTAAAATACCCACAGAATCGATTGTTAATGTAAGTGTGAAGAAATAAAAAGTATCCAGAGGTAGAGATAACATCATCCATTGCCTACAGAAATTCTTGAATAATGAAAAGCTGATTTCTGAATCTGACGATGCATAAGCTATTTTGCTCCCTCAGAATATTTACTTACAACTACCAAAAAAAAATACATTAAAAATCTTCACTTTAAAATGGAAAGAGTTTCGTTGTCAGTCAGTTCATGCTGCTGTATACATTCAGATCAGAGGGAAAAATAAAGTCTGCAAGCTGGGAGCACTATACAGTATTTTGACTAAAATGAAAAATGAACTGCTCAATTAGAATTTAATGTATGGACAGGCAGGCTATGGAAATGCTGAAGCTCCCAGATTTTCAAACTGGGTCCACACCACCTCTCTTAAACCTCCTTTGCACCTCTCCATTTCTTATTGCATGGTCCCAGTTTCTCAGTTCCACAGTGTGTAGAAGAAATGATCTGTTAAGAAATACACATGCAAATTGGGCTCACACACATATGTGTATGTATATACACATGTACAGGAAAGGCAGAGAAATTTGTTCTTGATTCTGTTAAAACCAAGAATGGGACCAGTGGTTGACATAATGGCTATGTCATTGGACTCCCATGTAGCCAACCATGGTTGGAGTCTTGGACCCAGCGGCTTAAACTCACACCAGGCACGTGTGCGTGCATGCCCAAGATCCTGAGAGGAGAATGGAGGAGAAGGGATTGCAGCATGGCCATCTCCCCTGGGTTATTTCTCGCTTTCTGTCTTTCTGTCTCTCTCTGTCTTTCTGGTGAGTGCATGTATGTGCCCTATAATAGCAAAAACCTCTCTCTCAAAAAACAAACAAACAAACAAACCAAAACCCAAGACTAACAAATTTTCGACATTTCATAATGGTAGATGAGGACTCCAAAGAGGCACAAACTTCTGACTTCCATAACTTAGAAAAGAAGGCTATGTGTATATTTACATATGTAAAGCACAAGGGAGTTATAAAAAAATGAAAGTTGGATTGATTATTTTTTCTAAGCTCTTCATTTTCTTTTCCTCTTTCTTTTTTAAAAGGAACATTCTACATCTTCTTGGTAGTGTGATGTATAGCAAATTCCTAAAGTGTGGGTAAAATTTTGTTTTACATTTTTTTCTATATTGACAAGAATTGAATCAGGAACTCTGTAACATGAGAGACTTTTTCTTTTTTCTTTTTTTTTTTTTTTTTTGCATTAAAGAGTTAAATCTGGATCCCTATACTGATTCTGAGGCTTTAGTCCCACCTGTGCCTGGGTAGTGTCACTGACCACCTCCTGATGCCAGTGGACTGTGTCTTCCTGTACTTAAACAGTATAATTTACCAGATAATAGACAGATACTAGCAGCCAAAGTGTGTGAGAGGCTTTGAATCACCTTGAAAGGGTAGTGGTAGCTCTCTCATGACAGTCTCTCCGTAAGCAGGATTTGAAATGCATAATGCAATGTATGTGCTTACTTATTTAAATACCTTGTGTGATTCTAAATCCTTAACGATTTTCCAGATGCCAAATAAGCCTACAGTAACTGGAGCTTCTGAATTTTGGGAATAGGAAAATTGGGGAGCACACAGTTTCAAAACACTTCAACTGAATCTATTGCAGGAAAAAAAAATAATAATAAATGGTGATGTCACTCAGAACCAAACCAGGATCTTGAAGAAGAATGGTTGGATCAAGCCTGGAGCAGGTGTGAACACAAATGACAGTCCTGATTTCTGACTTCTCCTAAGCACAGAAAGCCTCTCTTCCCTTAAAAACAAGAAAGAAAAAACTCACCAGGTGGATTTTCTAAGCCCTAGTTTTAGGGGGGAAATAACCACAAACAAATAGTACAAAGCGTTTCTGACAAATGGATGACTCTCATGCCTGAGGTGCATAGAAAGGGAAAGGAAGGATAAAAATGGACACAGAAGTAGAAAGGGACCAAAATGAATAATGAAGAATGAAAGCAATCTGAAAAGAACACCTGCTAGACTGACAACAGAAGAGGAACAGGAGAGCAAAGTAAGATAAATGCTCATCTTGGAGATATGTAAGATCGAAGGAAGGGAGAAAGAGGCAGGTATGAGCTAGTGATATAAATGAATTACACAGTAGCAGACTTGTTTCAACACATGCTTGAATCAATGCTATGCAAAGATCTATGATAACAGCCACACCGTTTTGTCGATGCTCAAAATAAGCAAGAGTAATCAGGAGGAGTGATGGTAAGGCCTAGAAGTTGGGTCCATCTGTCTTTTCCTTTGCCAGCGCTGTGGTTATTATTATTACAGTAAAGCTGTCACTATTCAAAGTCCACACATATTAGTCATTCTGTATAGCTGAGTTTTCTGATAAGTGGAAATTTGCCAATTTAAGGAGTGAGACTTTATGTTAAATCTGTGAGGTGAGTCTTTTGTTTTCATAGATTGCATACTACTTCATTGTTACTTAGGTTAATCATTTTATTTTTGGACTGTGGCCAAATTAGACACTAATAGTTAACGTGTAGATCTGTTTTAGATACTTGCTAAATCACTGTAGATGTTGTGCCTTTCTATTGAATCTTTCATTCAAGGATGACTCAAGCCTTGTGCTTTATCTAATTTTTGCTTTTCTAATCACTCCTCTTATCCCATGCCTCTTTGCAAGTTTAACTTCAAGAGCTCTTATCAGCCCTTAATTAAAAAAATATATTTTTATTGTTTCTTTGTTAACTCTTACCTCCCTAGATTTCTGTATCTTTAAAGAAAGAGATGACTAATGGTGGAAATTTAACAAAAAAAAAAAAAAAAAAAAAAGGCAGTGGGATTATTTACCGATTAGCTAATAAAACCAGATTATTTTGCGAATGAGGAAAATGGATTCACTGAGGTCTTTAATTTGCTGAATGCTGTACAGGTAATTAGGGGCAAATCTAAAACTAGTATCCTGAAAGCTTCTCTAGTGAAAATCTTCTACAACAAAATATTGCTTCATATGCTACAACTTCTGTGTTTTATCTTGGAAGCTTGGCAGTATAAACTACAGAAATGACTTTCAGGTATGGAAATACATTCGGAGACTTTATTATGCCTATAAGTAACATGCAGACCATAGTATATGACTCACAAGATTTGTGATGTATGTGCCAGGAAGCTCAGTTTGATCTGTGCTCAACCTGAGACTTCTCTAGAGTATTAGAGAAGGACATGGCTGGTTAAAAAGGGGCGGGAATTTATTTCCATATGACAATTGTATCATTCTAGTGAAGATTCATTTTAGGAAGACAAAGATGGGCCTTCAAGAGAGGTCCATGAGTAGCCAAGAGGAGAAATGGGCTGCACTTAATTATTTTACATTTGCCATGCAGTTATTCTGTATTCCAGATCCCATTGACTCATATCTGAATTATAAATAGGAGCAAATGGGATGAAATTTAAAAGTTCTATTTAACTAAATTCCTTCTGAGAATGGTTTTGCATGTACCAGAACAGATTCACCCCTCAATGTCCACAGTCTCTGCAATGGAAGCAGGAACATCGTTTGCTTTGCAGGTGTGGCACATTTAATCTTGGGCATCAGTGCTCTTAGTTGACATTGGTGGCCTTATTTCTTTCAACAGGAACATCATTTCCATTGACAGAGGTGTTGTCAGCTTTAACACCAGATACCATCATTTTCTTTTTTTCATTCATTCTTTTTTTTTTTTTTTTGGAGAGGTTTTTCACTGTAGGGCGCGTGTGCTCGCCAGACAGACAGAGAGAGACATAGAGACAGAAAGCGAGAAATCACCCGCCAGGGGGAACGGTCACGCCGCAATCCCTTCTCCTCCATTCTCCTCTTGGGATCTTGGGCACGCACGCACACGTGCCCGGCGTGAGTTTTAAGCCACTGGGTCTGGGATGCGAACCGCGGTCAACTATGTGGGAGTCCAGTGACATAGCCATTACCCTAACTGTTGGTTCCCTTTCATTCATTCTTATGCTATTAACTGGGCATCCTTCATAGGCCAGGTACTTGTAAGATGTTGATGATATCTGCCTGATTATCGGACAGTCTTGTGTAGCATGGAGTCAGGTAAATAGTTAATAATAATACAAGGTAAGTACTAATAGGCTCACAAAGTGTGTTGTGGGAGTAAAAAAGGAGGCACACCTTATGCAGGTTTAGGGAAGAGAAGCAGAAGTGGGGACAAATTCCTAGAATAACTTAGTTTAAGGTGAAATTTAAGGTTGGCAGGAGATAGGCTACAATGCATCTATTCTAGATAGAAAAATACAATGCATACTGGTATAAAATGAGCAGCAAACAGAGCATCTAGGTAGATTAAAGAAGTTTATTATGACCAGCAAATGGACTGTGTAGTGGGGACATGATAAATGGTAATGATGGAAAGGCAGGCAGGGAAAACCATAAACTACCCTCAGAAACTACCACTAAAAGGCTTTAAGAGCAATTGGCGTAATCACATTTGTATTATCAAAATTATTATCAATGTCATGTGATCAAAATACATTTGAGAAAACTTTGTTAGAGATTATCGTAGGTGTCAAATTGAGAAATGTCCATTTAGGGAGCTATTGCTGTGGTTCACAACATAGAAAATGACATCTTAAGACAGAATTGTTTCAATGGTAGTTTGGGGAAATAGTATGATTTGAGTGTGTTTTAAAGCCATAATAGGTAAGGTTGACTGATCCATTGGGTGTGCGATGTGAGGGGAAGGTAAGAGTAGAGGAAGACGTTAAAGATTGGAATCGATCTCTTAGAGTTGTTGAGAAGATAAAAATTGAAACCAAGAAGTTTAACTCAGATCAAGAGGAAGAAATGACAAGAGGAATATTTTAAGTGTGGATGGAGAACCTTGTGAAAAGTTGAGGAAGCTGAGAAAACAGAAGTCTGTGGCAGTCATAGCCAGAGCCTGAAGGGGGCAAAGTGGAGTCAATAACGAAAAGGAGCCAGCCTAGAAGACCTGGAACCTCTGCACACAGTGATTGCTTATCAGGGATACTCAAATGTAACTGAGCTTGCAACTTAAAGGAGATTCAAAGTTCTAATAATTGTGCATTAAGCAGCCAGCAGGTAGCATGGTGGTTAAGATGCTGAATTCCTGCATGGCCTACAGCAGTTTGTTTCTTGGACCTGGCAGCTTGTTTTCTCTCTCTCTTTCTCTCTGGTGAGTGCATGTACACTACAGCAAATGAAAACATTATACTACTAATAAATAAACTTGAATAAATAATTAAAAGTAATAATAATTTTGCATTGAAGTAGAGCCAGCACAAAACTAATTCTTGTTATCATGGCCTTATCTTAACCTTCCTTTAAAATAGGTCATAGAGCACAGTTATCCATATAGCACATTTACCAGTACAAGTGATCAATAACTGTTAGCTATACTTTTTTGTCTTTTCTTTTCTTCTTCTTTTTTTTTTTTCAGTTTTTGCTATAGAATATATGTGTTTGCTGCAGAGAGAGAGAGAGAGAGAAAAAGCACCCTCCAGGAGGAATGAGCATGCTACAGTTTTGTCCTCCATGCTCCTCTCAGAATTTTGGGCGCAAACACATGTCTGCCAGTATGTTTTTTTAAGCCACCAGGTCTGAGACTCAAGGTATGTATTAGGCCATGTGGGATCCAAATGCCTTAACCACCATGTCACTAACTGACCCTTTCTTCCTTTTCTCACAAAGCAAAACTCAAAGCTCAGAATTCAATAAGCAATCAAGAGAGCATTTTGATATATAATTGATTGATTAATATAGTGACAAAAATGAATGTGTGTTTTTACAGCTTGAAAAGGCAGTGTTTTTTATCTGCTACTTTGGTTATTCAGTGTTAAAGAACAATAAAATGAAATTTTTTGAGTCCTTCTAATAAATCATACTTTGGGAGTATGTTGAATACGTTGTCCTGTTAGGGTATGGAAAGCTGAATAGAGCTTATTTTTTTATATGAAGATTTCCATATCAAAAGTATGTCTGTTTTCAGAATGCATGACAGGCCACTCACAGACAAGCCAATTCAAACTTCCTCCCCTTGCATCTTAAATAACACAGAATGATCCAAAAACAATTCAAAATAAATAAAGTAGAAAAGGAGAGAAGACAATAAGCTGAATTTAAGATTTTAGGAAGAAAAAAATACTAAACACACATGCATGAACACAAATAAATATATATGTACACACACATCCTTTCTAAAATGCATACCAAATGACTTTGAAAGGAATTCCCAAATGCCCCCATACGGCTGAATGGATTGAAAAACTGTGGCACATATGCTCTATGGAATACTATTCAGTCATTAAGAACAACAAAACCCTGGCTTTTGACAGAAAGTGGAAGAATATGGAAGATTTACTCTTGAGTGAAGCAAGCCAGGCTATGAAGGAGAATCACTGTATGTCCCCACTTAATATATACCGAATGTCCTCAATCCATAAATGAAACGAACGGGCTAAAGGATGTACAAACACAAGAGGTGGATGTGAATGCCAGATGTGGTGTGTGTGGAGGAGTGGGGCCTGGGGAAAAACATTTGGAAGAGGGATATGAAGACAGCATTGTTGAGACAGGGAGGAAGTGTTATATTTTGATCAACTCGACTGGGGAGAAATGTTCACATATTAAAATGATCACCTTGTAAGCTAAATAATGTGATTGAATGTATTAAAAAATGTAAATAAAAATAAAAATAATAATAATAAATAAATAACTCTTTTTAAAAAAGGAAAAAAATAAAAATAAAAATGAGAATTAAAAAAAAAAGGAACTCCTACTCAGATGTTCTTGGGAAGTTCAGCAAAAAAAGAATCTGTTTTCATCTTCAAACTTGATGTCAGGTTCATCAAGAGTGGGAGTTGAGGGACCAGCAGTTAGCGTAATGGCTATGTCACTGGACTCCCACATAGTCTACTGTGGTTCGAGTCCCAGACCCGGTGGCTTAAACTCACGCCAGTCACATGTGCATGCATGCCCAAGATCCAGAGAGGAGAATGGAGGAGAAGGGATTGTGGCGTGGCAATCCCCCCAGGGGGTGATTTCTCGCTTTCTGTCTCTCTGTCTCTCTGTCTGTCTGGCGAGCGCACGCACCCTACAGTGAAAAACCTCTCCAAAAAAAGAAAAAAAAAAAAAAAGAGTGGGAGTTGACTCTAGGGATATGGATTTAGAGATGTTGTTCAGCATTGTTTTTAAATCAGACAGTTATGCAGTAGTAAGGCAATCCTCTGTGAGGCTGACTTGTATAGAGGGTATTGAGTTCATGTTTGGAGACCTGTGTGAGTGCGCTGGGCTGTGGATTTCCTTGGAATAGGGTTTATTGCACTGGGCATAGGTGGTGGCGTCAGGACCCTACAGGAGTATTGGCTCTCTCTTTTCTCCTTTCTGTGTCTCTTACCTGTGGAAGAAGTAAATAAACTCTAATAATAAATACATTAATTAATTGATTACATTTGTTTCATTATTTGTGTCCATCTCTTTCACTCCTGGATCCTCCTGCACATCCTTTGCCACTTCAGGTCATATTTTCTGTATTGCAAACTTAATAAGAAATAGATAATGAGAAACCATTAAACTCATTCATCACAGGAAGAAAGGTAAATGGTTCCAAAGGAAAGAAAATAAAGATAATAGTCAGTGTGTGTGTGTGTGTGTGTGTGTGTGTGTGTGTTTTTCTATTAGAGAGACAAAGAGATAGGGAACCGTGACGCCTATGGGTCTTCATGGGAAGAAGTAAATAAACTCTAATAATAAATACATTAATTAATTGATTACATTTGTTTCATTATTTGTGTCCATCTCTTTCACTCCTGGATCCTCCTGCACATCCTTTGCCACTTCAGGTCATATTTTCTGTATTGCAAACTTAATAAGAAATAGATAATGAGAAACCATTAAACTCATTCATCACAGGAAGAAAGGTAAATGGTTCCAAAGGAAAGAAAATAAAGATAATAGTCAGTGTGTGTGTGTGTGTGTGTGTGTGTGTAAAATTTTTTCTAGAAGAGAGACAAAGAGATAGGTGACCCCAATGGGTCTTCATGCCAGGATCCACCGCTAGTCTTTGCTGGCTCAAATCATGAGCAAGTAAAAATGTGGCCCACATGCTCAGGAAGTGCCCAGTATAAAACTTTATAACAATTTTCCTGTGGTCCCAGTGGTGGCACCATGGCACCACTGCCTGGCCTCAAAGTTTGTATTTTTTATCCCTTATCTGTCAGACACAGTACTGTTTGCTTGACATAGATTTTATCATTTAGTCGTCGCAACAACATAATTAGGTGGGTATTATTTTTCTCTCCATTTTATACATGAAAATGTGAAATTTAGAGAGTATAAATCCCTTCCCCACGGGCTAATCTCTAGAATAAGTACAACCAGAATCCTCTACATGTCACTTTCCTGGAAGAGCAGCTCTAATTGGAGAAGCCACTCACCTAACTCGAATATGTTTGATACATGGTCTTCTAAAGCTCCAAAAACTCCAGTTATTTCTGCAGACTAATGGCAAAGCTACTCATTATAAATCCCAGCTGTCTGATTCAAACTCAGCCACTGTGAAGATTATCAAGATCAACAGGAACTGACTCCACCATTACAGAATTCATAATCTGTTTCTTGAAGCTTTAGAGCTAAGTGGTTAAGAGCATAGACTTTGATGTAGTACACACATGCTTTGGAACTCATGGACCTATTATTATCAGCCTATGTTAATGACACTATTTTTCCTCAGTAAGTTAAAATTCCCTCTCCTTGAATAGGATTTAGCAATATGAACCACAAGATGCTATTATTAGAATGAAATGAGTTTGTGCACTTATAATCTTTTGTGTAACTTCTGTATTTGTACATATTTTTAAATAAATTTTCTAGCTTTTATAAATTATAGGTATTGTTATTGTCACTGTTGTATTATCTTGCCTTCTCAAAACATAAGCAATAGTACAAAGCGTTCTGTGATAAATTCCAAATTACTGGTGTGTACAGTACACGTTCAAGGAAGTCGAGCTCTAATCCTCTCTATTCCACAAAGTTCTCCCCGAGGGAGTACATGGTACAATTTTAAGAATTGCTTGTAAAGGATGAATGGGTTGAACACACCCCATCTGAAATGACTTTTCCAACTTCTGGACTTGTACCTATTTAATGTCCATCCTCTCTTGTTTTTAAAGCCTGTAGGGTCACATAACTGATCTTCTACAGGCATTTTCATCTATTAAAACTACCTAACTGACCACCAATTTATATTTTATCTTTCAAATAATTTATTAATTCTCAAGGGAAGGGACTATGTAATTCTCATATTTGTATATTTTTTATTGTCATGCTCATTGCATTTCACATGGTATATATAAACATATAATTGTGACTTGTTTGTTCTAGTGAATTAATTTGCCTATATTTGATTTTATAATAGGTATAGGAGAGTTTTTATAGGCAAATAATGCCTCCCATTTTTCTATAGATATTATTACCTAATTTCATCATTTTATCACTGGATACTGACAAGGAATAAATTGTACAGGAATCAAGCTAGGTGGCCGTTAGAAGAGAAATGTACTATTTAAGATAGATAATTACTTATTGCTAAAAGAAAATAACTAAAAAATCTAACACTTAAAAAGTATTGCTTTGCGTTCAAAGTAATCTAAGATACTGTTAAGAATAACAATTTTAAAACTGTTTAAAAACTTCCCATGTTAAAGTCATTGGTATAAGTAAATATATCATGCTTTATTCATCACTCTACCTTTGATATGGACTATCCTGGGAGAAAAGACCATGTCACTATGTTTATATATTGCATGGAGAAGTTTTGTGCATCTTTATACAGAAGGAAGAAAAGCAGAGAAAGAAATTACCTAGCGAAATAATAGTGCAGAATCTTCATCTCTATCATTAAAGCCCAAGAAGCTTAGATTTATTTGATTACTTTCATTGTTGGCATTGCACTACTATCAACAACCACTTAATAAGTATTTCCCTTTGTCACTATTTATAATAATGCCATTATACACAGGGGGTGAAGGTTAGCAGAGAGTAGCTGCAGAAGACACAGCAGCTGGTGCTAACTTGAGTCATAGCCAACTTGAAGAGGTGACTTTATAAGACAGAGACAGGTGTGCTTATGACTGGCGAAGAAATGGTGTGCTGGTGCTGGTTCGGATTACACAGGCAGTGGTTTGTTAAGAATATCTACTCGCAACAGCTAAGACATGAAGTGAGCTTCATTTAAAGAATTTGTCAATTCATTTGACTAATTCTCTTACTTGATTTGTCAAAAGAGACTGAAGTCAAACAGACCAAACCAAAAAGATTGCTCCATTTTCTATATGGTCCACAAACAGAGCTTTTACCATTTATTTGCCATTAAAGCCATCTACAACAAATTGAATTGAAAGGAAATTTTCATTCTTTACTCAATTTATCCAAACTACATAGACACTTAGCTTTTCAGAGTAATAGTTTCTTAGTCTATTTCATTAATTCCAAAGGGTGCTGAACTGTTTCAGGATGAACCTGGGGAGAAGTTGTACAGCTTAAAGGGATTTTCTCAAATCCCACTGGGGACTGGCAATTTCATCATACCCACATAGCCATACAATTATGGGAGCTTTGCGCCATGTACTGTTGTATTTTGCTACACACTCATATTCGGAAGGGGTTGCACATTGTTTTCTGCTTTTTCAGTATGGAAAGTTTTCTAAGAACTAGAAACTTGGCCCTCAGACAAATACACTCTCTCTGATGAGATATTCTCTGTTTTTCAGGCTACTTAGGTTTGAAAGGAAATAAAACATTCAATGTGGAACACACACATGCATACAAATACATAAAAGTTCTTTGTTTGGAACTGCTCTGTATATTTTTCAGAGAGTTAGTAAAAGAGATCTAAGTCTTAATAAGCACATACCCTACACTGATCCAAAACATTTGTTCTGGCTCTATGTACCAATTCCTGTTTTTGTTTTAAACTGACCCAGGGAAGATAATAAACTGCTGTAGCTCCATTTCTAGTTAGTGTTGGAGCCAACACTTGGCCCTAACTCTGACGAGTACACTGTCTCTGATGAGATATTCTCTGTTTCTCAGGTTACGTACAATTAAAGAGAAGAGGTTAAAATGCAATCTAAATATAAATATATATACATCAGTAAACCACAGCACTATCTATGTTAAAGAACAGTAAAAGCCCAAGTAATTTGAAACTGCAGTGCTCTAAAAAGGGTTAGATGAAAGCCTAGACTATGAATATCAGGGATGTTTGTCATAGAAGGATGCTACAGTAGGCCAGCATGCCAAAAAATGTAATTATTTCACTTCTCAATTTTGGGGCATGATTAACCATTGTAGAAGTTATTGTTAATATCATAAGAACTTTGATATCAAGTAGAAAAGCTCAATGTGAATATAAATTAGGATGGGAAAAGTCAATGGGTCTTTGGAAACCAGAATCAGCATTTTATCCATTTTCCATTGAGATCACATAAAAATGAGTAAGCACATCCTGCTTCCCCTTTTCTCTGCACGCTGTCTTAGCAACATAAATACTAATTGGTTGCTATGGTGATCTCAAGTTTGTAACTAAAACTGAGATATCTAGGTAACAGTGTCTGAGGTGAAAAATGAATGGTTTTGCTCTGGAGTTTTGTAGGGAGATGATCCTGGAGTATGAGAACTGGCAAATGTAGCCTCGGCTCTAAAAGATTGGTAAGTTTGTTAATTTTATCCTCATCATTTCTGACTAGATCAATTCATCTACCTACAGAGGCTGGAGTGCCTTCATATAAGTTGGTCTCTGAAGTTGACAACTTCCATAAACTAGCAGTCAATGAGAAATACCAGTTATGGGCAGAATTTAGCACTTAATACACTTTTTATTTTATTGCTGAAAAGAGTTCAGCAGCACTAAGATGATTTAAACCATCAATGAGATGCAGTGGAAACAGCCTAGTAAAATCATAGCCAGTCTGTGCTTCTCCATGACTCACGGGTTTATTAAGAAATCTCATTCTTTAGGACCCAAAAGATGAGCAACATTCCACCAAGTCAAGACCCTTGTGCTTTAATCATTGACTGCCACCAATCAGCTGCAGAGTGTCACAAAACCTTTTCAGGTCTCTGTTTCGTTTAAGAAGGGGATGATCACTGGGCCTCCCTCCTAGGGATGTTATGGGGATTAAGGATTGAATTATTCTAAAGCACTTTGCAAATACAAGTGTTATATAAATGCTAAATACTAACCTATGGCTTTGATTTCATTAGCTCTTCACATTTGAAAGTTATAAGGAGAATTCAATAGTTTAATGTTCAATGGAAAACTTTTCTCTATTAAAAGATAAGTATACATATGTGTATGTGAATAGGTATGGGTATATTTACATATGAATATCTATTGGCATATAGGATTTGTTAAAATTCCTTGTTAATTTAGTTAATATTCATCAGGATATAAAGTGGTATTTTTCTATTGTCCTAAAATTGGCAAGTCGCCACAAGAGGACAAAGAGTCATTGCAGGGGCCAGCAGATGGCATAACGGTTACATCCATGGACTCCCACATGGCCAACTGCGGTTCAAGTCCTGACCTAGTCATTAAAATGTCATGCCAGGTACATGCGCATGCATGCCCAAGATCCTGGGAGGAAAATGGAGAAGGGATTATAGTGTGGCATCCTCCCTAAGGAGGGAGGGGTTGATTTCTCATTCTCCCTATCACTGTCTCTGTCTCTTTATCTCTGATGAGTGTAAGCGGCCTAAGGCGAAAACCTCTTTAATAAAAGAGGCATCATGTAACTATTATGAAGTTGGAAATCTCTCCAGAATTTATGTAGAAGCAGGAGAATAAAGTCAACTGCTACTACTACATCTTCTCCTTTCTCGGACTTTTTCTTTTTCTTTTTTTCTTTTTTTTTTTTTTTTGCTTCGACAGGGAAGCAGAGATCATGTATTTCTCAATCTAGCAACCTAGCAGGTAGATTTATAAGTCCTGGAGCAGAGAAGTTCTGGTGATGATGCAGATCACATTGGATCATCTACAGCAAGGACTATACAATGAGGAGGTCCAGTAAGATCCCCTAAAAACTCATGTGTAATTCAAACCACAGAATGGACATTTGCATGTTTACCACACCAAAGGAATCAGTGCTAATGCATTCTAGCCATTATCTAGTTCTCTCCTTCTTCTTCACATGTAAGGAATAGAGACCAAGAGTAGGAAGGGACCCAGCTACCGGGGTGTATATTGTTTAGATGTTGTGTTCTGCAGGCTGGGACCACAACATAGGATTGGTTTGATTCCCAGTCTGATCTAAAGGTAGGGTCACAGTAGTGTACACCTATAATTTCAGAGACTCTGGAAGCTGAGAAAAGATCATGACATCAAGACCCTGTCTTGCAAAAGGAAGGAAGGAAGGAAGGAAGGAAGGAAGGAAGGAAGGAAGGAAGGGTAGAAATGAAGAGGAGGGGCCAATGTCCTTGTATTAGTATTCTCTAGGGAGACAGAACCACAAAAAATGTATAGATATGTAAAAGGGGATTTATTAGAGAAATTCACCCTATTATGATAACTGAAAAGTCCCACAACAAGCTGTCTGTAATTTGGAGATCTTGGTTTCTAGTAGCCTGACTCAGTCCATTCTGAGGGTTTCAGAGGCAGAAAAGCCAATGATCTAACTCACTCCTAAGGGTGTGGGTGGCCCTGATGTGCAGTCTGGTGACAAATGAACCTTTAGTGCTGATGTCTAAGGCAGCAAGAGATTTCTATCTTTCTCTCTTTCTAAAGACACCCATGTTTCCTCTATATCTGTTCCCTCCCAGTCTCCTGTTAATTGGATCATGTCTTTCCACATTGAAAACAGATCTTTCTCACCAGTTCTACTCAGACTCATTGGTTAACCTCTTCTGAAAACATGGACATACTCAGTGTACTGTTTTATCAGGTTTTGAGTCAAGGTGACACCCAAAACTAACCACAGCAGTACTTGACAAACACTCCTCTTTGCTCTCTATGCTCCCAATCATTAAAGACTCAAGCTCACCCACCCCAGAGAAAAGGAGAAGAAATGAGCATTAAACACAACATGAGGTCAAAATTTTAAATCGAATGGAAATGGACTTTTTAGAACTTACATGCTTGGCAGGCCACAAGAGCTGCCAGAAACATAGGAATGATGAAAAAAGGATATTTTACAATATCTGGATGAAGGTAGGGATTGTAAAAAAAATAAACTTAAATTCTGACCATTCAATAAAATGGAAGCATAAGGAACAAAAAAGATTTAGAGATTTTTCTGGCACTTCTCTGCCAGAGTAATTTCTGTTTGACATATAACCTACCTTTCTATTAAAAGCATAAATACACCTTATGGAACACAAAATGGAAGCACTTCCTTTGTCCTCATGCAAATTCAAGCTGTATATGTGTATACTCACCTTCTAAAACGAAAGAATTGGAAAGAACAAACAATGTCAAATTACTGTAAGACTGATAAAAGGAAAAAAAAAAACTCCAAACAAAACGTCCTAGATTTTTGGTAGCATGATGGTTAAGGTGGATGGATCCCATATGGCCAACTGCATGGCTTGATTCCTGGAGAGGCTGCTTCAAAAACACACCTGGTGCATGTGCCCGACTGCTTAAAATTGTGATAGAAGAATGGAGAAGAGACTGTAGCCTGGATATCTCCCCAAGGGGTGCTTTCTCACTTCACTTCTCTCTTTCTTTCTCTCTTTAGCAAGTGCATATGCTGGATAGCAAAATGAAAAGAAAAATAGAAGTCCCATTTTTCAAATGAAAACATGTATTATGAAGCATAA
This sequence comes from Tupaia belangeri chinensis, assembly GCF_000334495.1. Taxonomy (NCBI): domain Eukaryota; kingdom Metazoa; phylum Chordata; class Mammalia; order Scandentia; family Tupaiidae; genus Tupaia; species Tupaia belangeri. Next base: position 534,970 of record NW_006160212.1, read on the forward strand.
GAAACAAATATGCATATATACTCTTAAAAATAGCTGTTCCTTAGTTGAGTTTATTAGGCAAAATAAATAATGGTCAATGTGATATCACTGCACAGTTAGAATGATATATGAAATGGGAACTTAGAAAACTAATGCAAGTTCAGTAAGGAGGCAAATGTCACAATTCAGTAAATTAGATTTTTATTCCTATAATGAAATGAATATTTTGAACATAGTTCTTACCATTTATTTAGATTGGCACCCTCATTTCTTAGTGATTAACTAGCTCAATAATCTTTATTATATCACTGCAAAAATGGCCAATGATCTGTGTGTAAACAAACATGCTTAGGAAGTGGCAATAGTGATCATTTAGTGTGTGATTGATGCGACATTAAGAATTTTCTAGGGGTTAACCTGTGGCCTGGAGGTTAAGTCAACTGGATACCACATAACCAACTGCATGGTTTGAGTCCTGGACTATGTGGCTTGATAAATATGCAGGCACTCCTGTGTGCTTGCTCCAAAGGAGGAAGAGAGGGAAGAGAAAGCATTCCCATCATTCCCATGGGAATCCTTTTTCTTCCCTCTCTTCCTCTCTGTCTCTGTCTCTGGTGAGTACACATGACTTCTAGTAAAATTTAAAAAAGAGAGAGTGGGCTTTCTATAGATTATTTTAATTAATGCTCACAAAATGCTTATGAGTTGGGTACTATTATTCCAATGCTATAGAGGAGAAAACTGAAACCGTGAAAATTTAAGAGGGTAGCAAGAACACAGAGACAGTGAATATATTAAGCTTCCTTGTTTTGTTATCTAATAGAATAGACCTTGTATTATTATTATTATTCAATTGCTAGAAGAGAGGGCAAGCACATGTTGGTGAGAAACAGAAAGACTATCCCTCAATGGCGCATGGTCATTCCACAATCTTTCTTCCTTCATTTCTCCATCCCATCAGGATGTGGGGCATGCATACAAATAAGCTTGGCATGTATTTTAAACTCCCAAGGTGGTATTTGAACAGCAGTTGGCCAGGTGCCCTGTGTGCAGGTCTTTGACACTGGCCAGCCCCTGAATAGACCTTTCTAAATTCCATTGTTTAAGAGCAAATCATTAAAATAAAGACATTTATTTTACTCTTCCCTAAGGTGTCTGTCTCCTGGGTCTTCTTTATGATGCCTGTCTCATCTCTTCTGCTTGACCCTAAGGCTGCTGATGTTGCTGAGTAAAAATCAAAATAACAAACTAAAACAGATTAGGACCATTATAAATCTGTGATCACACATCTTCATATGATCCTTGATGCTGAGAAAAGACCTAATATATTATTTTCGAATCATCTTAGTCCTTCAAAGATTGACTTTTTTGTGGACACTGGCCACACTATCTGGTGGTTAAGCAAGCTAAATCCTACTTAGTCAACTGTGGTTTGAATCCTGGCTCTGGTAGCTTGAAAAACACACTGGGTTAGTACACATATTTTTAAAGCAATATATGGGTACTAAAGTTTTCTAAAATTTCCTCCCCTCACTTCCGTTCCACCCAGAACTTGAGAAGATCTGACTGTTCTCACATGTGCTGATCTCTTCTTATATCACTTTTAGGGATTTTGAACAGGGTTATTTAGGAGAAATGAAAACAGCACCAGGAAAAGGTTATGCAACATCCTCTTTCTAAGATTGAGGCTGTTCTACCCTCTTTCATGATACGTTAGGTGTGTCAATTACATTAAATCCAGAGCTTTAAGTTATCATAATGAAAAATATATGAAATATTTACCTTGTTTCAATGATTTAAAATAGTGTTCTGTAATTGCAGAACTTAGACCAAAAACATATGTAAGAAAATAAAATTTAGCCAGAAACCAGGTATCCAGAGATAACAAGTATTAACGGCTGTAGGAAATGAGAATGGATAAAATGCTTGCTTTTGAAGAGTGACAAATGGTGGTAATTGGGTAGTGTGATTAACAATCAAGTTACCTGAGCAAAGAACTATGAGTAGAATAGAAATTTTTGGCTTTGTGATTGACATAAACAGTGTTTTTTAGGGGGTCATAGGAAAGGATACGTGAATTTCTTGTCTGTGTGTGTGTGTATGTGTGTGTGTGCACGTGTGTGTCTAAGGACAGTTTCAAACTTTGAAGACCTGTATCCTTTGTATGCCTTTTGAGAAACAAGCTACAAATTAGCTCTTATTCTAGGGCCAATAGAGGGGGAAGCAAGGTAACACTGAAAGAAGCATGTGAAGCCTTCGGAAAGGACTGACTAGGAGACTTCAAAGAATTCATGCAAAAGTAAAATTAAAGTAGGAGTTTACCTTTGTGCAAAATTTTGAAATCCATGCAGTTTTTTCATAAGATACATTTTCCATGAACTTGTGGAGACTGTCTTATGTTTTTCTAGAATCCCAGTAGACAATTGGGATTTTCTATCCATGCCAGTTGGTACTATTAGTCCTTTTTTCGGAAGAAATTTTCACCTAATTACAAGCTGGTTACTTTAGGATACCAAAATAATGATAATAGTATATTACAATTGGAGAAAATGTTTTCAAATAAATTTTCCAACATATTTCTCTAAAGTAAAATAAATAAACCCTGGAAAAAATCTCCTAGGTGAATCTGAGTTGTTACAAACTAAGCAGCCTACTTTACTGTAAGTCTTTTGAGGGCATTTCAAATATTAATATGGGCTGGCCAGTGGCCTAGTGATTAAGGGAGCTAGATCTCATATAGCTGACCACAGTTTGAGTCCCAGCTCCAGAACCTTAAAAAAAAAACCATAGTGGGTACATGTGCATGCATGCTAAAGTCCTGATAGGATAGAGAAATAGAAGAGAAAGGATTGTGGCATGACTATACTCTCCTGGGGCGTGCTTTCTTCCTCTTCCTCTCACTCTTATTCTTTCTCTGAGAAGCACACATACCCTCTGGTAATGCAAATAGATAAATATATACAATGCTAATAGAATTTCAAGTCTTTTTACATGGAATATAATGCCTTTTAATGTACTTTTTTGTTCATTCATAATTCATTCAGCAAATATGTATAATGTGCCTGTTACATACTAAGTGCCACTCCAGGTATTGGGGTACAGCAGGGAAGTGGACGGACAGATTATCTCATAAAATCCACTCCAGTGGTAAGAAAGATGCTGACCTATAGGGATGGCAATGGGACAGCTGCTTATCTCTCTGTATTGTTTCAAGCCAAGGAAAATGTTAACTAGAGAAACATTTGTGAGATGAAGAGTGGGATTATCAGCAGGACACCAGGCATCTGCCTACCTTTCTCCCTTTTGATAATTAACCATCATCTCCGCACTTTCTCATCTTCTTTGTATTGATCTTTCATCATATAATGGCCACAAATAGCAAAAGGAAGGCTTAATAACAAACATTAAAATGAATAAATAATTACAGCTACTAATCTTCCTCAACCAACTGATTATTTGTTCAGTGACACTATTACATAAAACGAGGTTTACATAATTTAAAAGGACATCGTCATGCAGTTTTTATAGCTTTTTTTTCTTTTGTCCTTGCTTCTGATACCCTTTAAGAAGCAATATAAAGACATAATTATTGCCACAAATATAGGGACTGAGGCAATGGCTTCATGTAGACAGATGAGTAATTTAAAGCAAAAGTATGCATTAATTTAAAATTAAATGCCATTTTTACATTTCAAATTTTGATGTTGTTAACTCATAATGAGTGTATTATCTTTCTAATAAGTCTGATTTTATCATAAAAATACTGTGTACATTTAGTATTATCTTACAATCTATGGTTTGTCAGAATATAGACATCTTTTGTAACTATTTCCAATGCATACATGTCATCTTTAATGTTACCTATTTTTCTGGCATTATGAGAATAAAATTATTTATGATGTTCTTGCAGTATACTTAAAAACTAATTTTTAATGATTGCCCTCCAAGAATTGTTTGCATGGTCCCTTAGGTAAAGTCTGAGCCCGGAAATCCAATTCTGCATCTCCCATGCTCAGCTTGAATTGGCCTTGATTACATGAGCAGGATGAAAAAGAAAATGCCAACCTAGAGTCTACCTTTAGAAACACAGAAAGGCAAAGAAGAAATACTCTAATCTTTGAAATATTTGTTTTAGGGTCCAAGAGTTTACTTTTGTAATATACATTAAAAGTCAGTGAAAAATAAGTAAGCAACTGACATTTAACATTAAAAATCAATGCACTTGGTTAGTTCCATGGCTTAGTGGTTAAGGCAGCCACATCCCACATGGCTGACTACACAATGTGAGTACTAGAACCTGTGGTTTGAAAAAAACACTGGTCATATGTGTGCATGGCCAAAATCCTGAAAGGAAGGAGAGATGGTGGAAAAGAGATTGTAGCTGGACCCTTCTCCAAGGGATAGTCTTTCCTCTTTCTCCTTCTTTCTGGTGAGTGCAGATGCCTTCTAGATAAAAAAAAAAAATAAAGAAATAAAATGATAAAAGTGTATACACACACACACACACACACACACACACACACATTGAGTACTTACTATGTGCCAGGTACTTTATCTAATAGGTTTCTTTCTCTCTCCGTGCACTATTCCTGCCATTTTTCTCTCTCCCTCTAGCTATCACTTTTGATTTTCTATAGCCTGAAAACTCAAATAACTCCAGTGTGATTAGGAGCAGTTTATCTTGGCTCTTCTAGAACCCTATTTATATGACATTTCAGCTGGATCTCATAACTGAGCATTCCAGTTTTCCTAATTCTAAATTCCTGCCAGTGTAATATGATAGGACGAATTTGTCTTTTTGATCTGGTTCATCATGGTTCAAGTACAGGTAATTGATGCTTTTTTGTGCCCTGGTCAGAGCAGAAGAGCTCTGGACTAGATTCTCTCTGAGAAGGGTGGCAGTTAACAGATGTCATTTAGAATATTTAGACTATAAGTTAAAGAAAACTTAGTTGCTACATTTTTTTCTTTTTCTTTCTTTTTTTTTTTCTTTTGCATTTACTTCTCTACTTTTATTTAGAATCAAGAAAAAGGAAAAGGATCCTCTCTTCATGTAACTTTTTCTTTTAGGTGCAAGGGTAGCTTTGATAAAAGTACCTTCCTGGATTTTGTCCTGTATCTCATTGACCAGAGGTCAATTGAAAGCATATTTCTAAACTGACCACTGACTTGGAAACCCCAATACCTACACCAAATATCGTGTTTGGTTGTCAAGTCAGAGTATGTTCCTGGGCTGAGAAAGAGAGTTAATTCCCCTCCTCCATTTGCAGGATGTTTTTTACACTGTAATTCTGTTAGAACTGACTTTTTAAAATAAATCTAGTTAGTGTTTTCTACAATTAACTAATCATTAACCACATACCATTAGCCTTTCTCCTGTGAGGATTTAACATGGAAGGGCTACTTGATGGTTTCCACAGGTAGACTGAGAACCATAGAAAGCTAGCTTAACAAGAAATAGCAAGGGGTCAAGTGGTGGTATAGAGGTAAAACCTAGAGGCAATACCACATGGGAAGGTCCTTGGTTCAAGTCTGAAGACTTTCCTAAGAATGCCGGATAGACATGTGTCCTTGGGCTCAACCCTTACAATGTTATACTGGGTGCATGGCTTTCATAATAAAAAGGACTTAATGTGAATTTGTGTGTGAATTGGTGTATGTATAAGTATATGTGCTATTTCACAATCTAGAGATCAGGCAACTCACTTTACATCTCTTAAAAGACTCAATTGTGGTGTGCTCTGAAGGGATGGTAAAGGGGGCTCACATGATATTTCCAATACCCTCACTAGACTCTTATTAAGAGAAGTGATGTTTGCAGAAGGGTCCTGAGACTGTGAAGTGCCGTGCAAATGTAGGGCATTACCATGCCCCTTTTTCATTAACACTGTAAAAATCCCTCATGCAGATACAAAATGTCCACAGGAAAAATATTTCATATAAATAAATAAAAATATGTAAAAGAATGGTTCGATTAAAACTGTCTGGCTTGAGATTTGGACTTATTTTGAAATGAGGTCTGCCTGGTTGGGTTTTGAATTTCAATAGAGAAAATTTGCATGGCTTTCTGAATTACACAAAGATATTTTAAATGTTGGAGAGAGGAACATCCCTTACAGACATTGCAGCACTGGCAGAGTTGAAGAAAGTAGAGGAATAAATGCAAAATGAGAACAAATACATATTTTTTTTTCCTCAGGGTGTTCAAAGCGGAGGAGAATAAAGAACACAAAGGGAGTTGGTCATAGAAGGTCAACTGGTACTGCACTTACAGAATCAGTAGGACTCCTTGTGGAAAGGAAGTGGATACAGGATGGGTGCCTAGGTGCTCAGAGGTGCTGTGTGGAGCAGTGCCATAGACACTGTTCTGAGAACCTGATCTCCTGGGATCTGGTCCAGGTCCTGCTATTATCAAATCGTTTGACCACAAGCATGTCATAACATGTAAAGGGTTCAACTTTTCTCAATTGTGAAATAAGAGGTCTTGGTAAGGATACAGAAAACCTGCTTCATGGAAGAGAGTCAGGAGAGGGATTATGTATGCATCACTCTCCATACATATAATTGCTCCCACCTTAAGAGGCCTTAGCAGACTTACAATGGGGCCACATACAGCAAGTGTTCTTATTGATGAGTTTGTGCACAAAATTGTTAGATACCAAGGTCTTCTAGGACCAAGTACAACATTACATAGCTTAACATAAATTCAATGGTCTTAAAAGTTGAAACTAATTGTAGGTAGAAATAACATTTTTTATTACCACTTTATTGAAAAGTGGATCTTCACAAATATCCAGAAATATATTTGACATTTCATAAGCATGATTCTTCTCTGAAAATTATGATTCAACAGAGTCTAGAATAGAGCCCTGCAATCTATTTACAAAGATCCCCTCATGGGACCAGTAGATGGTGTAATGGTTACGTTGCTGGACTCCCACATAGGCAACCACAGCTTGAGTCTCAGACCTAGCAGCTTAAACTTACGTCAGGAGCATGTACACGCACACCCAAAATCCTGAGAGAAGAATGGAGAAGACTGAGGCATGGCCATTCCCTCTGGGGGGTGATTTCTCACTTTCTATCTCTGTCTCTCCCTGTCTTGCTGAAAACACACATTCCCTGTAGCAATATTCTCTCAAAAAAATAAAATAAAATAAATAAAAAAACCCTCAAAACTCATGTAATTCTTTATTTATTTTTAAAGAATATTTAAAATTGTTAACTCTTTCTTTCAGGTTACCTAGATCACTTTTGATTAAGAAAACTGTAGAAAGTTAGTAACTGCCATAAGCAAATACTAGGTGGTGACACGTGTCAATTTTACACAGAGTCCTACTTTGTAGGGTGCTCCCCATATGAGAGTCAAAGCCTTAGAAGAGATGACTAACATACTGGAGTCTTCAGGAACATGTTGTCGTTGGCATGCCATTGCTACATAAAACCATTTTAAAATTATCTTTAAATGTTAGAGTCAGTTTACAAAATATTAAGTACTGCTTATCGATAACTTTATCTGCTAGATGTAGTTAAATATTACATACTTTAAAAGCATATACTGATACATGTTAAAAACATGTTTCTTTGATGTTAAGATCACATGCGATTTTAAAATTGCTTCTGAGTATTTACCTCAGTTTCCAGAAATGTCAAAAGCAAGTTGAAATTGAGTAATGGGAGTGAGATAGGTAAGTTTGGCTTTATATTTTGTTTTTCCTCTTTTCTTTGCTTATTTTTCTGTTAGTATATTATTATTTCAAATGTGCATATTACTATAAATTAATTTCTTTGGTAGAAAAACATGGGGGAGAAAGGAAAGAAGAACAGGTATAAGGGAAATGAATGAAGTTATACACACACACACACACACACACACACACATATATATATATATAAATATTTTTATATATTTTTTAAAGCAAAAGTAAGGAGAGTTTCAAAAATGAGAATCAGATGGGGGTGGGGGCAGAGGATACTTCTTGTTCTAAATTACGAAATTAGAGATACAGTTTTCATATTTTTTTAATGTCTATGGTAAGAAGTTTTTTAGAGTATCTATTTCTATCATGAAATAGAGTATCTCTGGCCAGCCAGTGGCATGGTGGTTAGGGCGACTGAATCCCATGTGGCCAGTTTTTTTTTTTTTAATCTTAAAATTACTATTATGTAATACAAAGAGACAGAGAGATAAAGAGAGAAAAATTATTTTATTATTATTATTATTTCTTAATACAGAGAGACAGAGAGAGGAAGAAAATGAGACAGCAAGCCACCAGATCTGGGACTCAAACCTTGGTCAGCCAAGTGCGAGTCCAGCGCTTTATTCATCATGTTACCTGCTTGCCACCCATGTGGCCAGTTGCAGAGTTCAAGTCCTGAACCCAGTGGCTTGATATAGATGTCTGGTGTGTGTGCATATGGCCCAAATCCCAGTAGAAGAGTGGAAGAGAAGGGATGTAGCATGACTGCCTACCTATGGGGTGCTTTCTCACTTACTCTTTCTCTCTGTCTCTCTCAGGTGAAAACATGTGCCCTGTAACAAATTTCTTTTAAAAAAGAAAGAAGTATAATATCTACTACTGCCAGATAAGGATATGCTTAAGAAATACCTAGATTGGTGTGACTGAAAAAATTGTCTTTTATCTACTGAATAATTTTGAATTATGCCTGGGAATTACTTATTAACCAAACCCCTTGAGAGTAACGTTGGTATTACTTTATTCATGAAGATTTGTTTTATCTAGAAGAGAAAAGTTGAAATTCAGATGCTCTACTATCACGTAAGTAATGACCCCGAAATGGCTTGCTTTGCAGGATAGACAGGCTGTGGAAACTTTTCTAACACCTCCCAGTTGTGCAGTTTCCCCAAATCAGTTTTACATAAATATAAAGGCATGCAATCTGCCAGCTAATATTAATGTGCTCATTTGCAGGTGAGTTGCAATAACATGACACATCTGGGACTGGCCTCATTGACCTCTTTTGTTAGTGGCGATTCATTAAGTGGTCACTTCTTGAGACAGCAATACCTGCTTGAACAGCTATTAACGTTTTGAGATCTTAAATAGGTATTACTTTGGAGTAGAAATTGACATCACAGTTAACTAATAACAGTTTTTTTAATGTATATGTGTTTGTGTTATATGTGTGGGGGTATATACAAGTAAAGAGAAGAAATGGAATGACTCAAGTTGAAGTAAAGACATTTGCAATTATTCTGCTGGTGTGAACATATAGGAGAGTTTGAATTGAGGGTAAATTGGGCTTTCAACTAAATTGTTAAGAATGCCCTTGTGTAGTATGAAATCCATTCTACAGTTATCCAGTTAACTCATTTTGGGTACTATTGGAGGCAATGACATCATACAGTAGAGGACAAAACAAAAATGTCTCTGCCATCATAGAGGCACACAATAAGCCAGTGAACAAATAAATATACAAAGCATCTGGTGGTAAGAATGTGTGGGGTGAGGGGGCTAGTGTGAGATAAAGCTGATTTGGATGCTACTTTAGACAGGATGGCCAGGTGATATTTGATCTCACCCTAATCCGATAAGGTATATTTGGGCAGACACACAGAATATGAGGGGATGAATGATGCAGCTATCTGGGGGAAGAAAATCTCAGAAGAGAAACCAGTTTGCAGGAAAACCCTGAGGGAAGTGTTAGGATTGTTTTGAGGAAGAGCAAGAAGGGCCAGTTGGTGGTAGAAAAAACTGGGAGGCTATAAGGCAGATCACTGAGGCCCTTGTAGACTACTATGAAGACATTAATGTGCATTGACTCTAAGCAGTTTGAGAGGATAGACTCGTTCTAGGTCTTGTTTTTGAAGGGCCATTTGTCTATGGCACAAGGAGTACTCTATAGGGACTAAAGAAAGATGTTTGAAGTGCAATTAGAGAATCAATTAAGTAAATGATAGGGGTCAGAAGGAAGCACTCTGTAAAGCTGACCCATGTGGGAAGGTTCCAGGTTCATGTCTGGGGCCCTCCTTGTAAACGCTGGGCACATGCATACCTAAGATCTGGGGCTGGTAAAGCTGGAATGGATCCTGTTAGGGATGCTGTCTCTTCATTGCTTTCTTCTTCTCTCTGTCTCTTTTGATCTTGGAAGAAATCGATATTTTTTTTTAAATAGTGTTAAATATCGGTTTTGGGGAATAGTAAAGATAGGAAGAATGATTGGATCCTGGATGTATTTTCAAGGTAATGATGGTGGAAATGCTTCTAGATTGTGTGTGTCAAATGAGATACAAACGAGAAGACAAGGATAGTTGGATAACTCAAAAATATTAGCCTTTTTTTTTTCCTGCTTCAATTATAAGTAAAAATTCAGTGTCCAGGACCAGAACTTCTTCTTTTTTAGGGTGCTTTATTATAATTGCCATGTGGATAACTTTTCTGGATACATTTTCATCTAATGCAGAAATTCTCTCTGATACATTTCTGATAGATGTTCCTCAGCACATGTATTGAACTAAATTGACTATATTTTAAAATTCAACCAAGGAAGTCTAGATCTTACTCATGCTTTGGAATCTACTTTAACTTATCTTCTTCTTTATTTTCACAAATATTAAGAATTAGCCACCTTAGTGAAGGATTACATTTACAATATATCAGTATTTGGTATATGCCAGGTAATCTATCTCATTCATATCTCCTACAAATCTTAGATAGCAGTCCCCATTATTTCCATTTGATTTAAGAGAAATTCAAGGTTCACAAAGTCTCCCATCACCTAGAACATCAAAACTTAAAAAAAAATTATTTAAATTATGTGTACATAGTACGAGTATGTGAATTATAAAAAAAATACAGCAAGTCATCCAAAAAGCATGAAAAGTTTTATCCAATGTGATATATTTATCACAACATAAATACTTATATAGCATGGCACAGATCAGCTCAAGAAATATAATAGGACCCACAGCACAAAAGCTCCCTCACCTGTCCTAGTCACTGTACCTTTCCTCCCCTCAAGGTAATCATTAGCCTGATACTACATAGTCACTTTATTGTTTTAGCACATAAGCATAGATTACTAAATGCTATGGTTAAGTTTTGCATGTTTATGTTTTAACATTTACATGAAGTTTATCTTACAGCATGTGCTGTTTTGGGTCTGGTATATTTGTCTCTACATTTCATTTGTGAGGCTCATCGATGTTGTTGGATGAAGCCATAGACCAGCTATTTTCCCTGTGACCTATTACCCCAATGTGTGACCATTTCACAAATTGTTTGTCCATTGTGCCATTAAAGGGTGTTTGGGCCCTTTCCTGTATTTTGACTATTATGAAAAAGCTATTACAAACATTTCTTTTGGTACACATATCTTGGTGCAAATGTTCACAGATTTCTGCTGGGTTTTTACTAGTGAAATTGCCAGGTTTTGGGGAATATGTATCTTCGACTTTGTAGATGATGCCAAACAGTTTGACAAAGGATTTGTACCAATTTACATTTCTACCAGTACAGTGAGAGTTCTATATGCAACTGATCCTTGCTAATATTTTGGATTGTCATTCATTTTAATTTTAGATATTTGTGAGGACATCATAGTGCCTCATTCTGATTGCTAACTCTCAGTTCTCTAACTATTAATAAAGTAAAGCATTTTTTTTCATTCTTGTATTTTCTTTTGTAAAACACAAATTAAAATTTCCAGCTAACCTTTCTTATTGATTGTTACTGTTGGTCTCATTAATTTGTAGAATATATTCTAGATTTTTAAATTTTTTAAAATTTGTATTATTTATTTTTTTAGTTGACAGATAAAATTGTATTTATTTATCTTGTACAACATGTTTATATGTATTATATATATATAAATTTGTATAAATATATATATATATATATTCCATTATATATATATATGGGGGTGGACTGCTGCATGGAGACCCTGTTAGAAGTGCCTGTTTCTCTGCCTCAGGGGGTAGGCTGCCGGGTGAATGGCTTGGATTTGTTGTTTTTGTTTTTTATTATACTCTAAAATTAAGATTTTCCTCAATTATATCAACTTCTATTTGTTGACCTACCTTTTTAATCTTTTAATAATGTTTTTGATCAAATTTATCAATTTTTCCCATAAGGTAACACTTTTTGAATCTTATTAAAAAGACAGATATTGTTTCCTATTCATATTTTGATAGAATTAAGTTATGAAACCATATGGGTTTGAGTTTTCTTTGTGGTGAATTTTAATTATAAATTCAACTTCTTAAATAGTTAAAGTACTTCTTGTGCTTATTTGTGTTAGCTTATTTTATTCATTTTTTATAAATTTTAAAATGCACTGGTATAAATGAGTTTGTAATATTCTCATATAATGATCTTAATGTTTGTGGAGTCTGTATTTATGTTTCTTGTTTTACTTCTGATATTGGTTATTGATGCCTTCTCTTTTTAATTCTTGATCAGCCTCTGGAAATATGTATTGCTTATATTAGCTTTCTGTATCTCTCTCTCCCTTTCTCTGTCTCTCTCTCTCTCTCTTACACACACACACACATGTTATTTTTGCTGTTCTCTTAGTCCTGAGTGAGAGTAAAAAAAATTAGTTCTACATGGACTGGTCTCATCTCTTTTATGGCTTGGTAATTCTTATTAGCTCCCCTACTACTTTGTAGTATATAAAACAAACAACTTGTGGAATCATAATTATTCAGAGTTCAGAGTTAATTTTAAGTCTGTTACATACATTACAAAACTTCTTCACTTTCTACCCTACTCATAGTTTACCAATACTAAGATCAAGTCAATACCAAATGAAAATGTCTGATAATATTCCGACTTATTTTTTGTTGCTTATTTATGTACACTTATCTTTTCTCCCAGTATATTTCATGGAATTCTAGGGAGGATTCTCCAGGATCACTCTCAATCATCCCAATCCCAGCACATATACCTCACAGGACTCTGAATAGTCAATAACCATGACTGAATTAAAAATGATCAAACTTAATAAAGTGGAGAATATTTGTTTTTAAAGTTATTTCTGGTTATCCAAGCCAAACAACTGCTTCAAAGCCTGGATCTCCATTGGTCAACTGATTTTTATACTGTACATACATGGCTTAAAAATCAAGTCTGAGGAAATCTTCTATTCTGGTTATTTAAAAATTACTTCCAACCTAAGTCTTCAAATATCCCTCAGAACCATCAGTCTGAACAACCCCAAATAAACAAAGAATGTGGCTTGAGAGAGCCCTGTTCCCTTCTATGTTGTTCTTCGTAAAAGTTGTATAAATATTATCAAGAAAGAGCAGTCCTAAACGTCCTCCTTTAAAATGCAGCTTCTTTTTTTCACATTATATCCTTTCTGACTAGGTTTCTAAGCTACAGCCTTGGCTTCTGATGATTATTCATATCATCATTATTCCAGACTAAAAGCCTTTAAGTAAATAACCACGACTTGAAAAATTGTAGAGGATAATTCTTACATAACACAAACTTCATTATATGGTTCTGTCATCCTCCCCTCCTTTCTCCAATCCCTTTCACTCCAATGTTTTTTTGTCTATTTAGTAACATTATTTCTCGTGTACTTTTACACCATGTTCAGTATAAATGGTATAATTAGCAGTGGAAAATATTTTGTTGTCTTCCTGCATTTATTTATGTTCAAAGGATCATGTAAAGTTCTGCTACATTAAAATTTAATTCGAAAGAAAACGAGTTTTGTTCATTTCTCAATGTAATGCCCATTTCTGTTTAGCTTGTATGAATGATAAAATATTATCGGTCCATGTTTTTCTATTTGGTTTCTAGGCATTTGTGTAAACTAGTTATGAAAAGCAAGTGTTGCTTTGTTAGGCATGTGTTCAAAGAAGTATTGTAGAGACATATTTTATTCAAGGCACCCTGTCACCCCATAGACAGGGCCCAATCCATTATTTAGCAGTTAATTTGTTAATCGATTGACCAATTGGTTCAGAGAGGTTTTTTTTTTTTTTTCTTTTTGGTGAGTACCAGAGAGGAAAAAAAAAATGAAAGAAAGAAAGAAAACAACAACAAAATGCTTTCTCTGTAGGGTAAATTTAAGGAAATTGCATCAGAATAGAAAATGTACTGGTGTTTACAGATCTAGATTAAATCTGACACAGATTGGCAAACAATGAAAACAGTTCCCTCGCTTGGAGCATAAACATTTTGAATCTCACCAGCCTGATTTTAAATCTCAGGAAGTGTAAACTGAAGTGCCCTTCTGGGGTGGATATGGGGCAGAAAGAGTGGGGGAGGATATAGCCCTGGTTGTCCAGATTTTCTCTCCAAGGTCAGGGGAAAGGTAAGATTTCTACTCTCCAATTTCTCTTGCAGATTTCAGCCCTTCTTTTTTTCTCCCAATCTTTAGTTGAAAGTGGAAGCAGGGTGGAGAAATGCACTGTAAACATACACTCTCTGTTTCCAAGGTTGCTCATAGTATCTCCAGAACAGCACCACTGTGAAATTCACAAATAAAATTAATTTATATGGGTGGTCAGATGACTGTGTATGCAAAACAAGAAATCAATTGATTACAATTTCTAATAATGAGTATTTTAATAAGTAAGTATAAATTGAGCTAGTTAATTTTTTTTAATGTAAGATGTACATTTTTCTTTTATGTTAATTTGATTTTATTTTAAACAAATTCTTTCAATGTATATTGGGGAGGTGTGCATGAGAGAGAAAGATTTTTTTTCTAGACTCTACTTTTCTGCCAATTCTCACTGATGCCATGTGTCTTTCTATGCCATTACTTCTTTGTTTGCTTTGATAGTTTTAGGGAACCAAATTTGTAGAATATTCTGTTACCTTTCCTCAAGGTTAATTGAGGCTAAGAGATTTGATTGTGCAAAAGAAGAGTGTAATAGTGGATATCCAAAGCTAGAAAAAGAAATGGAATGGGAAGGATGGGGAGAATTTGGCATAAGGATATTTTAAGAATGTACATAAACAAGTGGAATGGGATATAGAATAGTATACTACGGTATAGTGCATTGATAAAATTTTATATGTATTTCCAAATCATCAGTACAGTACATTCCAAATGTTCATGCTACAAAATAATAATATCTGCTGAAAATTTTAAATATGTCTACTTCTTTTATTTTCTATTATACATGTTTGGAATAACTACACACTACCCCACAAGATGTATAACTTTTACATGTAAATCAGAAATAAAGTTACTAAACTAAAATGATTTGAGATCATGAGAAAGGTAAAATTTTAAATTCCTCTTCACCAGAACAATAGAGAAAAATAAACCAAGTTACCTGAAAGCACTCTCTCAGCCCATGGTGCAGGTCTAGGTAGCACTCTGTGCTGTTTTTCGCTCATTTTTCTCTGTAAAGAAAATGTTGAGTTTGTCTTAAGTTCACATCCTCTTACAGACTCCATCCATAATACTGGCTATAGGAGAGCTTTATAGAAAGCATTTGCAAAAGTTTAGAAAAGACAGGTCAGCACTCCTTAGACCCTTATATCACGAGACACTCAAAGGCAGCAGAAGTTACTGAGCTTTTACTAACTGCCAGATGCCTGTTCACCCTGTTGCATTCTTTGTTTCATTAAGATTCAAGGACTCCCAGGGCCATGAACAACTTCCACCTGCAAGCACACAACCAGCCTTTCATAAAGGCAGTGTTGAGTCAATTACGTTAGGAAGTATGGCTGAGAGAGACATGTGGACAGCAGGGTGTCCTGTTCAAGGTACAAACATGTTTACCACAGTTAGCATCACTTTCTGAGGGGATGGCCAAGAGCTTTCTCATTTGAGCCCATGAAAGTAAACAGCCTTGGGGTCAGCAGCTGGCACAGTGGTTAAGGTGTTCGGCTCCCAGATGGCTAACTGCAGTTCAAGTCCCAGACCTGGTGGCTTGCTTTCTTCCTTTTTCTCTCTTTGACTCTCTAGTGAATATGCATACCCTATAGCAAATTAAATAATAATAAATACAATTAAATAAATAATTCTTAAAAAAGAGAGAAAATAAACAACTTTGTTTATTGGCATAGCTAGCAAATGTCTTTTATTTTATTTTATTTTTTTGAGAGGTTTTTGCTATAGGGCACATGCGCTCGCCAGACAGAGAGAGACAGAGAGACAGAAAGTGAGAAATCACCCTCCAAGGGGGATGGCCATGCTGCAATCCCTTCTCCTCCATTCTCCTCTTGGGATCTTGGGCACGCATGCACATGTACCCAGCATGAGTTTTAAGCCACCGAGTCTGGGACGCGAACCGCAGTAGACTACATGGGAGTCCAGCAACATAGCCATTACACCAACTGCTAGTTCTGCAAATGTCATTTTTAAGTTTTATTTCTCTGTTCATCTGTTCATCCTGTTTCTACTGCCTGAAACATCCTTGATGTTGTTAGCTTGACCACTATTCACTGCTCAGGAGCCAACTTTTTTTTTGGAGACAACTTTTTTGGGAAGTTTCCATGAACTGCTTCTCACAAGACTGGCTATTCTCTTCTTACTTTTTTCCTCTTAGATGCTGCTATTATTGCTGGGATTATGTGATAATTTAATTATTATGGTCTAGGTCTATTACCCACTCTCTCCATCATCTGCTTTAGAATATAGAACATCAAGCGTTTTTGAGACTATGACTCCAAGCTCCATTTCTTTAGCCTGGTCATTCTGAGCTTCTGATATGCAGTAGAGCTAAATGTGGAAAAAATAATAAATTTTAAATTATTTAAAGCATTTTTTTAAAGCAATAAAGAGTAAATACTTCTGCAAACAATAAAGAGTAAATATATCCTCCTTTTTGAACAAGTTTAAGACAACTATTTCATCTCTTTTCTTGGTAGTACTCAAATTTGTTTAGTTGATTTGCATGTAAGGAGAATATTTTTTTTTCTGAACAAAACAATACTTTATAGATTCTAAAGTCTAGAAGAGTGGTGAGTAACCAAACTCTGGCATACATCAGAATCTCTAAGAGGGATTGTTAAACTACAGGTTACTGTGCCCAGCCCCAGAGATTTTGATTCACTATATTGAGTTGAAGGTCTGAGAATCTGCATTTGAGATGATACAAATGATGCCAGTGCTGCCTGGGCTGGGACTACACATTGAGAGCCACTGCTAAAGGATGCAATTAGATGCCAAATATAGCTGTAAGTGAACATTAGAACTATGCCTCACTCCTAGGTGAGGCCTGGAGTTTTTCTTTACTCCTTACACCCTGGCTGGGTGATGGTGCCAATCAAAAACTCATTTTGCTACTACTTAGCAGTGGTGGGATAGGTTAACTGCTAATATAGTGGAGAAAACTCTATATTTTGCTGTGCAAATATAATTCACAAATGATTTATCTTTCCGGGGACCAGCAGTTAGCGTAATGGCTATGTCGCTGGACTCCCACGTAGTTGACTGCAGTTTGCGCCCCAGACCCGATGGCTTAAAACTCACGCCAGGCACGTGTGTGTGCGTGCCCAAGATCTTGAGAGGAGAATGGAGGAGAAGGGATTGCGGCGTGACCATCCCCCGTGGGGAGTGATTTCTCGCTTTCTGTCTCTCTGTCTGTCTGGTGAGCGCATGCGTCCTATGGCAATAACCTCTCCAAAAAAAAAAAAGATTTATCTTTCCTATCTTTTTTTCTTGAAACTTGTTCTCTCAGCCCTAATCCATATGATTATAGCAGAAGATTCCTGGTGACAGTAATACATGACATCATTCTGTTAAACAAATCAGATAGAGATTGTTAGTCAGAGGGTTGTTTGTGCACAGAGCCCTTAGATAACGAAGCTGAAACTTAGAGTCATTCCTAGTAATTAGCAAGTGAATGAATGAATAAAAAATAGATATGTAAAAACCAGCCTCAACCAATCACAAATAGCCTACTAATTACATAACCAAGGACCTCCCATTAAACCATACCAAAATAAGATAAACACCTAGCTGTAGGCCAAGGGAGTAAAAGTGTTTTACTTTACTTTCATATTCAGCCTTAAAAGCTTGTTGCTCAAGATGCTAGAGTGAGTTCTCTGAACTTTGTCCAGTTTCGAGTGTCAACTTGACTGTTAGTATGGCAATAAACACCCGAATAAAGGTATATCAATCATTCTCTTCTGAGATAATTTAAAATTGGTTTATGAGACTCCTCTCTCCATGTGCTTTTATTATGAACAGAGAACATAAAACTATGCAGCTATTACCAACCTCTTTCCATTGGGTGCACTGAAATGTAAACCAGACTATCTAGAGCAAGAAAGGTGAGGGAGGCTAATTACAGTAGAACAGATAGAAGAAAGGGCCAGCAAGTAGTAATAAAATTCCTGACACTGTTTCTATGCCTGTCCTTCTGTCCCTCAGCATATTTGGTAAGTTTGCAATAAATGTTACTTTTTGCTTAATAAATCTTAATCTGATTATCTTTCAATGAACAAGTCTAAACAATACACAATCACACGACATCTTCAGCTCATAAAATATATGTGGACCAGCAGATGGCCTAGTGGTTATGATGCTGGACTTCCACGTGGCAGACTGTGGTTCCAGTTCTGGACCTGGAGGCTTGAAAACTCACACCAGGTGCATAAGCGTGCATGCCCAAGATCTCAAGAGGAGAATGGAGGAGAAGGTATTAAGGCAAGACCAACCTCCCTGGGGGGTGATTCTCACTTTCCATCTCACTGTCTCTATCTCTCTCCAGTAAGCACACGCTCCCTATGGCAAAAGCCTCTAAAAAATTACATATATACATATAACATGCGTAAAATAAAAATCTTTTGTTAATTCATATATTTAAGATTGTGTGGATAAATTATGTTTTTTTTTTTTTAATTTGAGAGAACTCTCGGATTTTTGTGGAGTTTCTTCAGAATTCCTTAGTCTATTACAATGACTATTTTCTGTTAGCATTTTTGCTGCACAGCAATATATTACAAAAATTATGCCCAATTAAACAAACAATGTATTTTTCCTTGTGTTTCTGTCTAAGTATTTGATATAAAGTTTGACTTCAACTATAGAACAAAGAAACATGGATGGACCAGAGGCAATATAATTAACTCAGTAAAATAAGAGAAAGAATATAAAAGGGTGAGGGGATTGAAAAAGTTGTTGACTGGCATTTGAGGTAAGTGGGAGCATGGGATTAGGGAAGAAGTGTGTTGATACCAGCTTATCAGCATCTCAGTGATGGGTAGGGCATGGTCCATCTCTTAGAATCCGCAGAGGGGGTCCCAAAACCAAGAGACAATGCAGGCAGGTTTTCAGCTCTTACTCAGATAACTATCCAATGGACTGGCAGTAGTTATTACACATATTGGTCATTATTCTGGGCATTGTAGCCGTCTTGTAACATTCCCGTTATTGTTTTCTGTTAGCATTTTGGTGTTTTGTTTTAGATTCACTTGTTATTGTCTGCTCAATGAGTCAGAAAATTCTTAAAAGTCAATGTCTCACTATTTTACTACTTCTATCCTTGCAAACTTCACAGATATGCCACAAGGAAGTGTAAATTTTTGAATTACGGAAAAATTAAAATGATAACATCTTAAATTTTGGCATCAAAAACTAAAGGCAACATTTTACTCCCATAACTTATATTCAGTATTTATTTGCTGTTTACTATAACCTGTTTGATTAAATTAAGAAACACAGTTCCAAAAGGGATAGGGTAACTTTACAATTGACTAGTATTTAAAAAATTTGTCAATATTTTCAACTATCCACTAGGTTTTTGGATGATTAGAATTTGCATACATACTCATTCTGAGTATAGAAGCAGGAAGAAAATAGGTAGTATCACACAATAAAGTGACCTTTTTTTTTTTTTTTTTTTTTTTGCCAGAGGGCACATGTACTCACTAAAGAGAGAGAAAGAGAGAATGAAAAAGTAGAACATCTCTCCCTTCCCATGGGACATGGTCATGCTACAATCCCTTCTCCTTCATTTCTCCGTTCTAAATTTTGGGTATGTGCACACACACGTACACCTCATGTGCATTTCAAGTTGCTTTGTCTGGGACTCAAATGTACAGTTAGCGGTGTGGAATCCAGCCCCATAACTACCATGCCTCCAGCTGGCCCTAGAACATCATTTTTATATTAAATATATATACAGGTCTGTATGTGTATATACACTGACCTACACACACACACATACACACATTTATATATGTATTTAATAAGAAAATAATGCTCTAAATTGTCCATACTTATTAGGCTTCTCTTTGTATGTATGTGTATGTGAGTCTACATCCCCTAATACAAAATGTGTGTGTGGTGTGTGTGTGTGTGTGTGTGTGTGTGTGTGTGTGTGTATACTACAGAAAGAGAAAGAAGGAGAAGGAGAGAGAGAGAAAGGGTTACTTAGGGGAAGTTTAAGTTATATACATCACAATAAGGCACACATACACACACACCACGTTCTCAATCTCATTATTTTCAACATCCGGGATCATTTATATATATATATATATATATGATACTGCACAACAAATACAATGATAATTACTTGAAATCAATACAACCAATTCCAAATGGTAAATAGAACCTATGAAAAATAGTAGTTTAAGATACTCCCACAAACCACAATTAGAGAGGAATAAAATGTTTCAGGAAAGACACATTCATCCCAACAACTGGTGTTTTTATCACAGAGAAAACATGAATTAAGTTTTATAAACTTTGCATCAGAATTGACTTTCTCAGCTAAAGTGGATGGAAAGGAGTAGTTATTCCTTATCGAGTCTTAGCTTGTAGGAGGCCAGAAATGACATATCCATCTTCAGCTGGGCAAACTGAGCTCTGCTGCCTGTATCCCTCCCCTAGAGCTCTGTTAGCCTAGCATTGACACTCTTTTGACCTGAGCCCTTGAGTTTTTCTTCAGGGCAAAAGGACAATCTGCCAGACTTCATTAAGCATGATTTCTTTCTTCAACAGGCTTTCAATCTAAGCTGTATTTTACTTAGGATCCACACGCAGAGGAAAGCAGCGGTGCGGTGCCCGCTAGAAATGAGCAATAACATTCAAACGAAAATTGGAAGCTGAAGATCTAATCATTAACAACAGATGGTTCAACTTGAATCCGATAAACAAGTTTTGTTGTTTGCTTTCTTCTTCCCCCTTATCCACTTGGAACTGCCTGCGAGTGTGTTTGCATGTAAAAGTGCTGGTGCCCCATCATCAGCCTAGACGGCTCACCTGACGGAAGGAAATCTTTTAGGGCCAAATTAGAATCTTCAACTTTAAATACGCTTCACGGCCTAATGAAGTCCACAGTATGTCTGCCTCACTGGTTTTGTCCTTGAGAGTTTTGCAACTAGAATGTCCTTTAATTCACTCTGACAAAGTCTCTTATCTCATCATATTGTTGTTCTTTGTCTGCTCCTCAGCCTGGGTACTTGCCTTCCTAAAATCACAAATCCAAAGGGCAATTCTTGTTTCTGTCTTGATTCTACTCTCTTCTTTCATGTTCTATTGAACACAAATAGAGGATAACATCTAAACACCTCATTAGAGAATGTGATGCACATTGGGACTTTCATTTTTTTTGCCAGAGGGCACATGTACTCACTAAAGAGAGAGAAAGAGAGAATGAAAAAGTAGAACATCTCTCCCTTCCCATGGGACATGGTCATGCTACAATCCCTTCTCCTTCATTTCTCCGTTCTAAATTTTGGGTATGTGCACACACACGTACACCTCATGTGCATTTCAAGTTGCTTTGTCTGGGACTCAAATGTACAGTTAGCGGTGTGGAATCCAGCCCCATAACTACCATGCCTCCAGCTGGCCCTAGAACATCATTTTTATATTAAATATATATACAGGTCTGTATGTGTATATACACTGACCTACACACACACACATACACACATTTATATATGTATTTAATAAGAAAATAATGCTCTAAATTGTCCATACTTATTAGGCTTCTCTTTGTATGTATGTGTATGTGAGTCTACATCCCCTAATACAAAATGTGTGTGTGTGGTGTGTGTGTGTTTGTGTGTGTGTGTGTGTGTGTGTGTATACTACAGAAAGAGAAAGAAGGAGAAGGAGAGAGAGAGAAAGGGTTACTTAGGGGAAGTTTAAGTTATATACATCACAATAAGGCACACATACACACACACCACGTTCTCAATCTCATTATTTTCAACATCCGGGATCATTTATATATATATATATATATATATATATATGATACTGCACAACAAATACAATGATAATTACTTGAAATCAATACAACCAATTCCAAATGGTAAATAGAACCTATGAAAAATAGTAGTTTAAGATACTCCCACAAACCAAATAATACTGCACAACAAATACAATGATAATTACTTGAAATCAATACAACCAATTCCAAATGGTAAATAGAACCTATGAAAAATAGTAGTTTAAGATACTCCCACAAACCACAATTAGAGAGGAATAAAATGTTTCAGGAAAGACACATTCATCCCAACAACTGGTGTTTTTATCACAGAGAAAACATGAATTAAGTTTTATAAACTTTGCATCAGAATTGACTTTCTCAGCTAAAGTGGATGGAAAGGAGTAGTTATTCCTTATCGAGTCTTAGCTTGTAGGAGGCCAGAAATGACATATCCATCTTCAGCTGGGCAAACTGAGCTCTGCTGCCTGTATCCCTCCCCTAGAGCTCTGTTAGCCTAGCATTGACACTCTTTTGACCTGAGCCCTTGAGTTTTTCTTCAGGGCAAAAGGACAATCTGCCAGACTTCATTAAGCATGATTTCTTTCTTCAACAGGCTTTCAATCTAAGCTGTATTTTACTTAGGATCCACACGCAGAGGAAAGCAGCGGTGCGGTGCCCGCTAGAAATGAGCAATAACATTCAAACGAAAATTGGAAGCTGAAGATCTAATCATTAACAACAGATGGTTCAACTTGAATCCGATAAACAAGTTTTGTTGTTTGCTTTCTTCTTCCCCCTTATCCACTTGGAACTGCCTGCGAGTGTGTTTGCATGTAAAAGTGCTGGTGCCCCATCATCAGCCTAGACGGCTCACCTGACGGAAGGAAATCTTTTAGGGCCAAATTAGAATCTTCAACTTTAAATACGCTTCACGGCCTAATGAAGTCCACAGTATGTCTGCCTCACTGGTTTTGTCCTTGAGAGTTTTGCAACTAGAATGTCCTTTAATTCACTCTGACAAAGTCTCTTATCTCATCATATTGTTGTTCTTTGTCTGCTCCTCAGCCTGGGTACTTGCCTTCCTAAAATCACAAATCCAAAGGGCAATTCTTGTTTCTGTCTTGATTCTACTCTCTTCTTTCATGTTCTATTGAACACAAATAGAGGATAACATCTAAACACCTCATTAGAGAATGTGATGCACATTGGGACTCCATGTCATAGAATATCATAGACATGATATACAGGCCAATTTAAGCTCCTGGGGAGTAATAGTCAAGTTTTATATGTTCAACCAAAATGCATAGTGAATATATCTTTAATGAACTACAAAATAAAATAATAGCCTCCAAAACTTATCTGTAAATAATTTGTATGTTATTTCATTTGTAGCCCATTACTATATCCTTAATTCCCAAATGGGTTGGAGGAAGTAGATGACAGAAAGTATACAATTATACAATTAATTTAAATAAATAGATAAATAAATAAAAGCAAAAGAGAGAGAAAAAAAGAAAAACACTTAGTAATATTAGCTAATCAGTTATATAAAAGTCCAGAAGAACATGAAAACTAATTCTTTGTTGGACTTTACTAAATTCCTCTATTGGTTGGTCTCTCTCTTTTATTCCATGGACTTCAATTCTGATTGTCAGGCAATTATTTACTGAAGAAATTCCTCCCTGTAAAATCATTAAGATGTAGGAGTCATAAAAAGGATGGAAATTGGAACTTTCCCAGTTTAGTCTTATGGTCAGAACAAGTGTAAGATAAAGCCTTTTGTGTTGCTAGAGTTAATTTCTAGCAAATAGGACAAATAAAGATATTTATAAGAAGAGTTTTATTATAGGAATTGAATTATGCAGGTATAGAGGTCTACGAGTCCCATGATCCGCCATGTGCAAACTGGAGAACCAGAAATCCCAGGAGTGCAATCCAGTTTAAATTTTAAGACCTGAGAATCTGGGGCCCAAGGGTTTAAGTCCCAAAAGCCCAAGAACTAAGAACGCCAATGTCTGAAAGCAGAAGATGAATGTTCAAGCAGAGAAAGCCAATTCACCTTCTTTTTACCTTTTCTATTCTATTTAAACCTTCAACAAATTAGGTGGTGTTCACCAGCATTCTTGAGGGTGTTCTTTACACTATATACTGATTCAAATACTAATCTCTCCCAGGGTCACCCTCACACACCCAGAAAGAATGATTTATCAGATACCTGGACATACCTTAGTCCAATTAACCATCATAACTCCACCCTTGCCATATGTATCTCTTAAACCATTTTCAAACTCCATACCAAAACAGTAGTAAGGTCATCATTCCACCTAACATGACACAACTATTTTTCCATCTGGGTGGGCTTCTCATTTAATGGTATTCATTCATAATCCCACAGATACTAACTTTGACCCATTGTCTCTTCAGCCAAATACAAATGCCAAATATCTGATGTTGACACATGAACATAATCAGTGCTTGGCTAATTTTAGTATAATGTGTCTGCTGTGTTTTCTTTTCCTTTTCTTTTTGAAAAGTTTTTTTTGCTATAGGGCGTGTGCGCTCGCCAGACAGAGAGAGACAGAGAGAGACAGAAAGCGAGAAATCACCCCCCCAGTGGGGATGGCCACGCTGCAATCCCTTCTCCTCCATTCTCCTCTCGGGATCTTGGGCACGCATGCACACATGCCCAGTGTGAGTTTTAAGCCACCGGGGTCAGGGATGCGAACCGTGGTTGACCACATGGGAGTCCAGCAACATAGCCATTACGCTAACTGCTGGTCCCCTCTGCTGGGTTTTTAAAAAGCACACATAGGCTGTCTTTTCTTCTCTCTCCTTCTTACTATACTTTTTAAAGCTTTAGTGACATGGCAAAAGACTAAATTCTGCAAACTACAAATTGAGAATAGATCATCACAATATGTACAATCTATAAGTCATATATAGAATTAATATAGAACTCTTTTTCTTCAAGTCTGAAAAGATAGATGAATAAAAATAAAAATGAGCACGAGACACAAACAAATATTTTACAAAGAAACTGTATCGGGAACCAGCAGTTAGCGTAATGGCTATGTCGCTGGACTCCCACGTAGTCGACCGCGGTTCTCGTCCCAAACCCAGTGGCTTAGAACTCATGCCAGGTGCGTGTGCGTGCGTGCCCAAGATCCCGAGAGGAAAATGGAGGAGAAGGGATTGCGGCATGACCATCCCCCCTGGGGGGTGATTTCTCGCTTTCTGTCTCTATGTTTCTCTCTGTCTGTCTGGCAAGCGCACGCACCCTATAGCGAAAATCTCTCCAAAAAAAAAAAAATGTATCAAAGTCTAGTAGTTATGTAAAACAAATCATCAGATTATCCAAGTTAAAAAATACACTCATCAAGGAATTAAAACTAAAAGGAGTGATACCAGTAAGTGTTGACAAGAATGTGAAGCAAGTGGAAATCTTTTATATTACTGTTGTGTGGATCAACTTATCAAATACTTTGGAAAATCATTTGATAATCTATCACAACTAAATTGTACCTTTCCTATTATTGAGCATCCCCATTGGTAAGCGTATTTCAAATAGTAACTAGTGTTCCTGATGCCTTCCTTCCAGACAGTTAGCATTTGGAATAGTTTGCATGAGAATGAACCGTTGGTGGATACCTAAAACTGGACTGAGGCATTCTTAGAGTTCTAGCTATAGAGAAGCAATGATCATCAGAGGGATTAAGTGGGGAATAGAAGAAGACTAGAGGAAGGACAGAGGCTTTATCAGCCTAAATAACAAAGTAGGAGTCAGACTTTGATGAGGTAAAGTAAGAGTAGGGGTCATTCTGGTCCAATGTCTAAAGCTAAGGAGACCAGTGTTAATCAGTACTGGAAAACACAGATCCAGAATTTCTGTTCTTAGTGTGCAAAGAAAAGAAAGAAGAAAGAAAGAAAGAAGAAAGAAAGAAAGAAAGAAAGAAAGAAAGAAGAAAGAAGAAAAAAAAATAGTTAACCTCATTTCAGAGAAGTACACCAAAGTCAAATTAAAATCAAGCCCCAAAAAGAAGAAATGAAGAGAAATAACACAGTTAATTTCAATGTCCACCAGGTGCTTTCTTGGCTGCAAGGTCAGGTTCCAACAGCCATAGATAGTCACAGATAGCTAGCCAAGTCATGGAGTCATGGCTACAGCTTCTGGAAAGACAGAATGTGCAGCCAAAGGATCCCTTGGGCATCTTTGGGAAGTCATTTACCCCTACTCTTCTGAACCCAAGAGTGGAAATAGCACTTTTCCTTTCTTACTAAGAAGGAAGAAAAACTTACGAAGGCTGAGTTCTAATTAGTTTGGAGGTGTGCAAAACTCGAACTTTAGATGACAATTTTGAGTAGTCCTTGGTGAGGAGGGCAATGACAGTCAGAAGATGACACTGGGGAAAACTTTTTCTCTAGCTACACACAGAGTTAACACAACTAATTAAATGATTAGTGCAAGAACTGGTATGATTCTTAGTTTATGAGGTATTTGTGAGTGCAGTACATTGATCTGAATGCACTAACCCTTGTTATACTAGATTAAGGAAGTATCAATCAGTACCATTGAGCTATCTTGTAAGTCTGAAATAGTGGCTATATATGTCACATAGCAGTGATTAAGTTTATCTGAACTCACAATAAAAACTAGAATATCTTCTAAGGCAGGGAAACCTAATGAGTGGAACTGTTTACAATCTTCATATATTTTAGTTTATTATTAATCTTGGAGTAAATTGTGCATTTTGAAGGATACTTAAGGTTAACTGCCATATCATATATTCATATATATATTGTGTGCATATAGCTAAACTTAACAAGACAGACAACATAAGTGTATATATTTGTGTGTGTGTGTGTATATATATATATATATATATACACACACATATATATTTGTATGTGTGTATGTGTGTATATATATGTATATATATACATATATATGCACAGATCATGGGACTTGTATATATGTGTGTGTATATATATATACACACATACACATATATAGAAAAAACTTCATATATATATATGTATATATATGATATATGTCTTGCTAAGTTTGGCTATACTTACCTATCACTTCTTGAACTATTAGTCACCAATAATTTAAAACAAGGGAAACTGGACTGGGAGGAAACCCACTGTTTTTTTTCTCTTATTTTTGGTTTGGATGATTCTTTTGTTTGGACTCTTCCCTTTATCTTTTAAGCTTTTTTTTTTTCTTTTTTTCCATGAGCAAGAGGCAGAGAGAAAGACAAAGAGAAAGTATGCCAACAGGGTCTTGATGCTGTGATCTATTGTTAGTGTAATTCAGCCCCAAATCATGAGCACAAATATACCCACTGCATTTGGGGAGATCTCTGAAAACAAACCTGTAATCTTTGCATGTGGGTCAGCTTAATAGACTGTTGCATTACCTCTGTGTCACCATCTAGCCCTCCCTTTAATTTTTAATAATAGCAATTAAGGTATCTAACTTTAAATTTCAATACTTATAATCTGTGTACCTTTTAGCAATAATAAACTATTCCATACCCACAACATTAGTGGCTATCATTAAATGACTCATTAAAATCAATTCTTTTTTTAATAGATACTTGGATAATCTTAATGTTAGATTCTGAGTCCCTAGAGCAAATAAGGCAAATCTTTCACATAGTGTTACTCCCAACTCCAACATGTTGATCGAAACATCAGAAGCACTCAATGATAATGAAAAAGATAAATGATTAGCTATAACTGACTGTGTTATTGTTTTCAACTCCTCCTGCTGCCTTCAAGCAAGCAGATTATGCATTCCTACTTGCAGTATTTTCATTACAATTTTAATGCTGGCCTAAACCATATATCTAGCTTTGGCCAATAAAATATGGACAGACATGCCATGTGCCTCACTTGAGCAGAAGTTCTGAAAGACATTCTGGGGTTTCACTGACTCTCATGATCCTGGAAAGAAACCTTAGTAACCCACAGCAAAAGATCCGTTCTGGTATGTAACTTGGGCAGGAAGTAGACCTTTATTGCTGAATGTCCCTAAAGGTTTATAGAGCCAATGAATATATTTCAATTACCTATTGAATGAGCAGGTGAGGTGACAGTTGTCGCCAGTTGAGAGCTTAGTTTATCTCTAATATATTTTAGGAAACTAAGTAGTTCAATGGACTTCTCCCACTTGTAGGAAGTTTAGCAGAGAACCTCCTACTGAAGTTGGACAGGGATTATGATCCTATATCAAAAACCAGGTCAGCTATAGACATAATACAATAGCGCAAGGATTAAATGATCAAGTAACTTTCTACAGGGAAGGTTAAAATAACCCCATGTAAATTGTGTCAACCAGGAAGTCTATGGTTATGGTTTAGTTAGCATGGGCCAAGGACATGCAACGAGTTATTTGGATTGATCTGTTTTCTTTTGTTTTGTATTTTAAAGAGGTTTTGGCCTGAGGGCATGTGCACATTCCAGAGAGAGAGAGCAACAGACAGAGACAGTGAAGTGAGAGAGAAAGTGAGAAATCTCCCTCTGGTGGAATGACCATGCCACAATACCATCTCCTCCATTCTCCTACTGGGATTTTGGGCATGCACGCACATGCACCCAGTATGATTTTCAAGCCACTGGTCCAAAAGCAAACCATGGTTGACCAGGTGAAAGTTCAGCCATATAACCTATTCACCATGTGATGTCCACAATCAGTTTTTATTTTTTATTTCCTAATTGGTTTACCATTTGTATAGCTTCTTAGCAAAGTTCCTTTAGAGAAGTATATTCCCCAGTCCTCTGATACTTTGATTGAACTACAGGGATAAAAAGCTTTGCATTTCAAGCTAATTTAGTAGTAAAATAGTTAGTTTCAGTCAAATACCCGAAGACAATTTGGTCTTTGCAGATGGAATGTTTTAGGCTGCAACTTTAAACAGCTTAAAGAATAAGGTATATTAAACTTCTGTAAGTTAAAAACTAGAGATTAGCCAGGGCCTTTGGTTCTCTTCACTTTCATGTGTTCCGTTTTGCTGAATTTTGTGTGTATGCTTTTGGCAGAACCTTCCTTTCATCATAGATATTAAAACAAACAACAACAACAACAAAACAACAAACAAAACCTGGGGCAATGTTCTTGGTATAAGATTTAAAAGACTATTAAAAAAAATGCTATCCTTACATTTGGGAATAGTCTTCCTCAGTTTAAGTGATGTAAGTTTGGCTACTGCCTATTCTCACACTCTCCAAAAGTTGCCAGAAAAATGACATTGCATGGGAACACCATGGGCTGATTGGCTCAAGCCTGGATGCTTGAACACATCACTGACAAGATTTTCAGAAGGAGATATATTGTGTAATTGTTGCCAGCTCTTCCTGAATCTCATAGTTTGTGTGGATGACTAAACAGTTTTGAGGATTTGACTGGTAGAGAAGAAGGGGAGATGAATGCTGAAGTAAGCAATGAAAGACTTCACAGGAAAGGCATAGAACTCCAATACTGAGAAGGATAAAATCAAATGGTGTGCTAACAAGTTTTTAATTTGAATTTTTTTTTAAAGAGATTTTTCCTATAGGGCATGTATGTTCATCAGAGAGACAGAAAGCAAGAAATCATCCTCTAGGGGATGGCCAGGCTACAATCCCTTCTCCTATATTCTCCTTGCATTTTGGACATGTAAGCACACGTGCCTCGCATGAGTTTTATACCATCTGTTCTGGGGCTTGAACCTCAGTCAAACATGTGCGAGTCCAGTGATATAACTGCTATACCATCTCCTGGCCCCAAGTGTGGTAATGATTTCGATTTTCAGGGCCAGCAGGTGGTGTAATGGTTATGGCGCTAGACTCCCACATGCTGACAATGATTGGAGTCCTGGACCCAGTTGCTTAAAAATCATGCCGGGCACGTGATGCATGTGTTTGTGTGCCCAAGATTTCAGGAGGAGAAATGGAGGAGATGGTATTACGGCATGGCCATCCACTCGTTGGGTGATTTCTCACTTTCCCTCTCACTATCTCTGTCTCTCTCTGTCCTGTGACTGCCGATGGCCTATAGTAAAAACTTCAAAAAACAAACAAATACTGGGAACCAGCAGTTAGTGTAATGGCTATGTTGCTGGACTCCCACGTAGTCCACCGCGGTTCGCGTCCCAGACCCTTTGGCTTAAAACTCACACCGGGCACGTGTGCGTGCGTGCCCAAGATCCCGAGAGGAGAATGGAGGAGAAGGGATTGCGGCGTGACCATCTCCTCTGGGGGTTGATTTCTGGCTTCCTGTCTCTATGTCGCTCTCTGTCTGTCTGGCGAGCGCACGCGCCCTATAGTGAAAAACTCTCCCCCCCAAAAAACAAAAAAAACAAATACTTTTAACTTTCTTCCCTCAAAATTCTCCGACCTGTCTTCACAATAAACTATACATTAATAAATGAATACTGAACTCATATCTTTGCTGTCCCTTGGTTATGTCTATATTTCATAGCTTCATGCTTCTATTGTTCCTCAGCCCTGAATGACTTTCTGTAAGAGATCTACTTATTAGAATTCTACATCTCCTTCAAGTCCTGATTAAATTATCTCCTCCTTGGAATATGTCCTGATTAATTCAGCCCACAGTGATCTCATCTTCCTATGACCCATGCAGTACTTATTGTCAACACTACTAATTTATTAATTATTAATATACTGTCTTATGACATAATCTATACCCAATATTGCTATTGCTTACCATTTCATTAACCTCTGTGTGTATTCTAAGCCATGAATTTTGCATTTTACTGTAAGATTTGATTTTAGTAAAGAGACCATATCTTTTTCATTTCAGATAGTTTTTATAATCCTCCACTAAATGCAGAGTACATGGTGACATCGCATGTATGTTTTGTTTTGAAATTATTAGTGAGTGGTATAATCATTAACTTTTTTTAAAGGTGACAAATACTATTCTCAAAACTCCGTTGACACTAGAATCTACTCAAGTGCAAAAATTATTTTACATATATAAGCATGCCCTTTTTAAGTCTGCATAGATGAACAGAATTTAAAAGTGAACATTTTTATTCTTCACCTCTCAAGTTTGTATGAACCAGTAATGCCCATTTGTAGAAGGGGGCCTTTCTTTGAACAAAGGCATCATCTTAAGATTTACTCAAGTCTAGTTATTTTTAGAAGACAAACACATTTTGAATTATGTGTAATGGACCAGAGTTGGGGGACCATGATTTTGAAGAACATCAGGGTCTCCCTTATTGAGGTTTATCCTCTTGCCCACACGGAGTCTTACAAACCCCTTCAACAGCACAGTGAATGAAAACAAAAAAATAAATAACAGTTTTGTTTGCTTGAAGACATGAAATAAGAATGAATGACTTTGAATTTATTAATTTACTCATCAAATATTTACTGAGCACCTATCATTTACAGTCTTGAAAAATAAGCAAATTATATTCCAAATCTAAGTTTCAATTCAGCTCTAAATTATCCTTTTTATCAAGATCACATAGGGCAGAGTTATGGAGATCAGTGCCTGGATTTCAGATTTCATAGTCCACGACATTGTACTTATAGCCTTCATGGATCCACCTTGGTTCCCCATGTATGTTTCTCAAATGGACGACCTGGGACTTAAATATAATGGATGGTGGGAAACTGGGCTCTCTGTGGCCATGAACTTCAGCAAAGGTAATCGCCCCACCTTCCCTTCCTCCCCACAGTGTACACACATTGGATAAAGATGCTTACCTGACCTCATTAGCTGATGTGCTCCAGGCAATGCTCATTCTAATCACTGACAGAAAGACTGTCACTCTTGTCCTAACTCCCCTGCCTGATCTATTAGCATACCCCTCCCTCCACTCAATTGTTCTTCTAGACACTGTTTAAATCAAGTGACCCAATCTGGGAGGACTCTGCAGTGAGTTTCCGGTCCGTTTCCAGTATTAATTTGGTATAATTGATCTTAGAAAAGGCAATTAGACATTATAAATTATTCCTTTTCAATTAAACATTTAACTACTACAGAAACAAAGAAGGTCCTAAACGCATTAATTTAAAATCTTTTTCTATGCAGAAAGCCAAAAAGAGGTAGAATTATTTTCTTAGAAGTGAGAAATTATCTGTAAAGAATGCAATAAAAATAAGAAATAACTTAATTTGTCAACAAAATAATAGATATGTATTATTGTGTTACAAATCAATTATAACAATAATGAAACTTTATATGAGTTTACTTTTATTTAATTAGTTACATCAGTATGTTCTATAATTGTTAATGCATCAAACTATAAATGATGAAATAAGGTTAAATGACAACTCCCCAAATATGTATATTTTACAATGTGAGAGGAAAAAAAAATCACAGCAAAATATCATAAATAATGTAAATGATCATCTAAAACATTAGATTTGTTAGAAATCATTTTTGGATGAGGAGAATGGAAAAAAGGAAAAAGCAATATCTTTGTCAGAGGAGTTTTTCTTCCTCCCTTCCTCCCCCCAGTTAACAGGCGCTAACATTGGAGATGGTTAGAACTGAAAGTTCCCAGGCAGCAACTAATTTACCCCCAACTTCTTCTTGATAAAACCCCTGATGCCTTCAAGGAGGGAAGAGATTTGCTCAAGGTCAGCCCAGCACCTGGTTTATTAGAGAACTAGAATTAGATCCTGATTTTATGAACTCTCAGACAAGGCAGAGCTCTTCAACTTCATAATGCTTCCTCCCATTCTCCAGTAATGATTATGAAACATGCATTTCTCTTTGATTCTCAGAAATTTCCCCCTATGGCTAACACAATTTACTTGATATGTGAGAACATTGCACAAAATAAAAGTTGCATCGAGTCACAGGGAAATAAAAATCTTACCCTATTCTGTGCTACTAAATACAGCTGATACTTTGGATGCTGAAGGGCAATAATTTAAATAAAATTGACACTGTGTAGGTTTTATGGATTTCTAATGTGTTTCATCTTGGGTACATTGGATATATTGATGCCTTAGCTTCTGCTGCATCTAATACTAAGGTTTGAAAATTTATACGAATCGAAAACTGCAGGCCTTCTTTTAAAAAAAGACAAGCGGGCACAAACACTTTGTTTTTTGTTTTGTTTTGTTTTATTTTCCTCCTATCTACATTTGTTTGCTTAGTAAAAACTACATATTTCAGGAAGAAAAGGAAAAATATTTGGTTAAAAATGTATTGAATACATTTTCAGCTCTTATTTCAGTTTATCAAATAAATTTTTCCTTACTATTTAGACATTTTACTTAAATTGTTCTCTCCATACTTGTCATCTTTATAAAATAAGATCCAGTCTACTGAAATGTCATATCTGGAAAAACAAAAATACAAACCAAACAAAACTAACGATAAACAAACAAAACTCTTCACCACTAAACAAAGACAAGATATAAAACTGCATAAGCCCAACACAAATGAGAATGAAAAGCAATGGAGAGCTTCACTCAACTTTTCTTGGATCACTTGAGTATCTTGCCCACTAGATATCACTCTCATATTTTCTTTTGAGCAGAAAACAGGAAAATGATCCTTTCTTTCTCTTGACAGATTGGTGTAGAGAAGAAAGCAAACATCCTTATACCTTTCGACCATCTCCCTGTCTCCGTATTTTTCTCCCTCCCGTTGTTATAGTTTCTGTTTTCCAGAAAATTTATTTTTTCCCTAGAACACATGCTATAAAAACATGTCTATATTTGGGCTCTTATGAATGGAAAAATGATCATGGAACTCCAAACTAGAACATGTAGTCTGAATATAGTTTTATTTTTCGCAGTCTGTGAATCTATTGATATTAAAATTCCTCCAAGTACGTACACATGAAGTTAGATTTTTAATGACTTGCATATATTAGAAGAAATAAATATACGCATATGTACAGATAAGTATTTCATCTGCTGTTATCTGGCTGAAACAGCTATGTTTATTGTCTGCTCCTTCCGTGGCAGAAACATCCCAAAATGCACATGAAAGGTTCCTAAGTCTGGTATCAGGTAGACAGGTTTCTGCGGGCAATGTGTGTACATAATGTGCTCTGGCAAGGCCCCATGTTCATGAGGAAATTTGGTATGTCTTTGGCCTATAGCTCCCCATCCCCATTTTGTATCTTTTGATTTTAAAAACTAATCCACATTTTAATTAAAATACTTAGTGATATGATTCATTTAATTATTTGTGAAATAATGGCCTGTCACAGATAATTTGATACCTTGTGGGGAAAAAAAATGGGGCAGAATATTTTAAACTGGGATTGACTCTGGAAAATCTGAATTGCATAGTCATTGATTTTATGTAGCCGTTAAGGTATTTCCTCTGGTTCCAACAAGGATTTTAAGGAAGCTCACCTAAAAAGAAGGATAAGTAAATGAAAATAAATAAGGTAGTAGGGGCAAAGGGAAAATGAAGTATATATGAAAAGGTGATCATCTGATTTGGCTGTGCACTTACTTGTGGTTTCAGCAAAGACAATAAAGGCCTAGTGTCTACGATGCCAATTCATCAATTATCTGTTGACTTGGTGGGATTGCTGATTCGGTAATTATGGTGAAATATTATTTGCAAACTTGTAGCAAACCAAAAAGCAAATGAGGACAAATAGTTTCCTGTGTCCTTTGAATACATCAAATGTATTTATTGCCTTTCATGATTTGGACTTTAAGTTCCGAATGTAAAGCTAAGTCTAAGAGACCAGTACAATCTACACAGGCCATTTGTTGCATTTATAAATGAGAGACATGGCCTAATATCAAAGACTTCTTAGCAATCCAAGGATTGATGTAAATGCCTAAAAATTCATTACCTAAAAATAGAGTTTAAAATAAAGCTTTTAAAAAAGTGAAATTATATTATTTCTTTTCAATTTTGCCAGAGTGTGCATGCACTTGAGAGAGAGAGAGAGAGAGAGAAAGCACCTTCCATGAAGAATGGTGGTCACTCTACAAACCCTTCTCCTTTATTTCTTCCTCCTTCCAGGGTTCCAGGCACACATGCTTCATAAACTATAATATAAGGTCTCAAACCAATCACTCATGATAGATCCAGATGCTTTGAACCATCAGGTTATAGGCTGACCCTAAAAATAATTTAAAAATAAAAATAGTTTATTTTAAGTTGCTAATAATTTTTCGATTCTCTTTATTCCCAATGGATTGAATATTTTGAATAAAACGGCGTCTCAGGATATTCCAGGTAGTTAATATTTCTCTGTGGTTAGACAGAATTTACTTGAAGATGATCACCGCATTGTTCTGATGGTGCTGAGTCATAGTAGCTCATCTTCCCTGGAACTTTGTAAAATAGAGGTTGGGGTACTTGGACAAGATCTTATAAACTATCAGATAAACTTACAAGAGAAGAAAATGAGAGGACACAAGAAAACAAGTTAGTTCTCAGGGAAGATATCTCAAAATTTCTTTCCATTTTCTGGCCTCTTTTGCCTTTAAAAATTAAGTGACTAAAATAATACCATAGGCCTGAAAACTTGGAGATTGGTAAACTCAAGCTTGTATTTGGGTTTCAACTTGCTCATTAACTAGCATGTAAAAGTCTTTGTCTTTGAAAAATATTCATAATCTTGGAATACTCATTCCATATTTATAAATGTGAAATTTTGGAAAAGTGAATTTTTTCCAAGAATAATATCAAAAGAACAAATGTGACTGTAGAAGTGGAATCGCCAACGCATGGGTTCACAGCCTGTTTGGAGAAATTTGCATGCTGGAAACTTGGGAACTCCTTATTTAGAATTTATGATATTTAAGAAAACCTCAGATAGGAGTTTGACTTAATTTTTTCTTAATTTCCAGTGTAACTAAGGCTCAAAAATTTTAGTAGTAACACATATTAAGGAGAATTTTAGAATTTCTGGCTAACCAAAAATCAGTAAACTATTTATATACACATCCTTATTAGCTTTCCAACCAATTAGTAAATATTTTTCAAGGAAGTAGAATTCTCAAAGCACTTGTTTAGTGCTAGTAAGAGAGAAGAGAAGAAGTGTGTTTCCTCAATGAGTTTATAGTCTAACAGGGCATATGGTCTTTAAACAAGTAATTACTTTATTGATTTCTTAATTACACATAAAATAATATAGGAAAATACATAGTGTTCTGTGAGTAATAAGAGGGTACGATAAGTCTAAAAGTTGGGAAGAAGCTTTTATAAGGAAATATTATTCAAGAAATTAAAAGAACTCAAGTCTTTATCAAGGAGCTCTTTTCAAAATGGTTTGTGTTATTCTCTTCCAGCATTATAAGAACATTGTGTTACTTGTAGAAAAAGGGTTGGGCTGGGCAGGAATCAGTGCTAGCCTGCTTTCCTAGGTATGTTCCCAAACTTTTCCATTGCAATTTATTGTGGACAGAGGGGAGAAGGAAAAGGAACTGGGAGTTCGGGGTCAGGGGACTCCTCCTTTCTCATGACTCTTCAGACTTGGCTCCTTGAAGATAGAAACTATAATCTACGGATAATGAACTTCCCATCAGTGTTCCAGAACTTTACAACAGGTGCTTATTTAGTAATTATTGGACAAATAATTCTTTCCACATATTTTGCATGTCTGTCTTCTGAAGAATTCAAGACAGAACTGTAATAACTGCCAAGAAACTTTCTGATTTCTCTTTAGATCAATTTTTTTTTCTTTTTTGTTTGTTTTCTTAGGTAGAGATTTTTGCTATAGGGTGTATGTGTTTTCTGCAGAGACAAAGAGACAGAAGGTGTGAATTCACCCTTCCTTCCGGGGTGGGGGGGTGGGGATGACCATGCCATAATCCCTTCTCCTCCCTTCTCTCAGGACTTGGGGCATGCATGCTCATGTTCCCAGCATGAGTTTTAAATCACTGGGCCTGTGATTCGAACCATGATCGACTATGCAGGAGTCCAGTGATGTAATAATAAACCATCTGCTACTCTCTTTTTCTGTTTCTTAACATTGGTGTGAGAGAATGGACATAATAAAATCTCTTTGGAAGATGATTACGGACTCATCATTCTAGGTTTGATAATTCAGCTTGTTTTACTACATGTACTTACTGTTTATTATTTTGTTTCTTCAGCTAGACTAGAGATATTGAAGTACAGAGATTTTGCCTTCGATCATTGCATTTAGCACAGGACCATTACATTTGCACATTTATTGATGGGTAACCAGTGGAATACTAGGGAGGTGACATCTATTATCCTTGGTTACTTAATCAGACGTCTTGTTTATCATTTTTTGTGCTATATTCTTTTCATGATGTTGTAAGATATATTATCAGGAATGATCCTGAAAATGGTGGAGCTGTCTGTGTCCTGGATGTTCATTTGCTAGTTTAAAATCAGGAAGCTCTAGTTGCAAATGTCATGAATATGTATGAATGTCCCAACTGTTACTCACACCTCTCTTACTTCCTGATGGTGACTGGATAACTTCTGAAAGCCCCAAGAATGTTTTCCAGTGTCTTTTGTATTGAAGGTAGGGGGAACAAGAAAGGAGAGGAATTATTTTGCTTTGTCAGGTGGCAGGACATTTTTCTGATGCATCTTAGGAAAATACTAATCACTGTCTTCTTCTAAGTGCTCTCCCCACCCCATGTAAGTACAAACTGCCTCTCTCTCTCTCTCTTATTATTTTTTAAAGCAAAAGTATGAGAATGGGAGGCAAGAAATTGCAATCACAGATTTTTGAAAGAATACATTTCTCTGCTTTCTTTCTACACTCCAAAGACATCCCACATACACAGATGTGACAACTTTTTTTTTTTTTTTAAGCTAATTTGAGCAAATGCCTGTCTGGCGACTTACTCTGGGAATAGTTACACTTGCCCAAACTGAAGTTCTGCCTTTGTAGAGGTGAAACTGACGACACGTTATTAACTGCAGGAGCAGATGAGACACTAGGAGAAGAAAAAAGAAAAATAAAAGCAATAAACTAGAAGTACACACAGTAGTGTTTTTGAGGACCTTTGTTATATGGAACTAGAACAGAGGTGTGTTTCAAATGTTAGTATGCTTTTATAAAACTAGCTGTTAGGCATCTGCTTTGGGCCTCTTTGTTTTTCTTACTAAGAACATTCCTAAAATTTAGCAAAAAGGAAGCAAATACAGGATCACCACTAAAAATTTGAGGGGGAGGGTAACAGTTCTTTATTTTCATATTTATTCTCCAGTGCTACTTTTTTTATTTGTCGCACAACTATTTATGTCTAATTTCTCAGGTGGTTCTTTCAACATCGATTTCGTATGACCTAACTCAGTATATCAGGTAGCAGATAAAGTGGTTGCCAATTTTGATCGGGCAAGTGATGCTATTTGTGGAGGGAAAAGAAAGGTTGTATTCTTCCGGGTTGCCCGTTGCAGTTTCAGGCCAGGTAACAACTGCACTCCCTACTTCCTTTCCATCACTTCTCCACATTTTCTCTTCCTTTCTTTTCTTCATTGTCTTGCGTTCAACCTTTAATCAATGCAGTTTATAATTTTATTTCTACTTATTTAATGCATAGGGGGATATAGAGAATGCATAATGTATTTGTAGGAACATAAAGAATATTATATGCTACTCTTGCCCTCAGGAGTTTGCTGCTATTTGGAAAGACATGATATATATGCATGAAATGTTGAATAAAGATTCAAGATTTGAATGGCAATATAAGACTATAAATCAGATGAGCAATAAGTACTATCAGCTTTTCATTGAGAGACCGGTATAGACAGCATGGTCAAAAAGATCTTTCTTAAGTTCTTTCACTCTTCTGGAACACATGATGCTTATATACACCTTCAGTGTTTTTTGTTTGTTTTTCTTCATCAGATTTCCTTATATTGCTTTGCCTACCTTCTTTTCAAAATATTTTCTAGATATTACTCAGCTTTCAAAGTTTTGATTAAACTTTGCCGTCTCTAAAAGGAGTCTTGTAATCTTTTCACTTTCCAGTCCCTGGCATCGCCTCCTCTTCTGAATTTCTCTACATCAGTACTCCCCACTACGTATAAAGCAGAGGGCAACACGCTATCTAATTGCTAATCTGTTTTCTGTGTATAAAGTTAGCACCATGTTTTCTCTTAAAATGACTATTGTTTTGATAGAACTATAGTTGGTATTCATACACATCTCATAGCATCAAAGCCATCACCTGGCCCACCAATTTCTTTAAGAAATATTTACTATGTTGACTGATAGTCTAGCAACCTTAAACAAATTCCTCATTTTGAGAATATACAAGGTATCTTCCAGGTCTAATATCCAATGAAGTTTTGTTTTTATGACCAGAAGCCAAGTTATTCTTACAGACATTTAAGGAACATGTTCAGCCTGTGGTGATCACTTGGACATAAGAGCAATTTCAGCAGACCTGTTAGGTTTTCATGGAGCTGAATGCCCAGCAAAGCGGGCTCTGCTGACAGAAGCAGGACCATCACACAGGAAAAAGA
The DNA here is from genome assembly GCF_000334495.1 of Tupaia belangeri chinensis. Lineage (NCBI taxonomy): Eukaryota > Metazoa > Chordata > Mammalia > Scandentia > Tupaiidae > Tupaia > Tupaia belangeri. The sequence continues at coordinate 574,464 of NW_006160212.1, forward strand.
CTTTTAGAAAGATTAACTGCTTTTGCACCTTCTGTCTGATAAAATTAAGGTTTTATATGTCTTTGTTTTTCTTTTTTCTTATTTTTTTGGTTTTCTATTTTTTTTAAAGTCATTTCAAAAGTCTTCCAAAAGAAACAGGACAAGATGCTGTCTAATAAGCTTCCACAATCTGTCTTTCTGTAATTCCATATACAAACACATTCATATGCACACACACACGAGATAGCTTGAGATGCAAGAGAAGGTGACCAAGTTCAAATTTTTTCCTACGGATACCCTGTTTTTAGGTAAGCACCCTGATTTTCTTTTTCTCTATGCCTCATGGGCTCAAATTCTTTTTGGCCAAGAAACCAGTGCAATTGTGATTCCTGGGAGAGTATCTAAAACGACAGTTGCTGAAAGGTTACAGCAAAATCTATTAGAAAAGAAAAGTTGAGGGAAATCAGGTGAGCTCATAGAAGAAAATAAGGAAAGATTGGCTCCCTTTTGGGATTAGGTCTAATTAAGGTGAGCAAGCAGCTGGGTCTGTTTGGAATAACAATTGTGCTAGCATGTCACTTTTTTCTGCTTAGTTGAAATTTATATAGTTTGGGAATGGTGGATATAAGAAAATTAGAGCTCATTTAGAATCTGTTGAAAGGACAGTGTGCCTTCATTATTAGTTTTGCATCTGAATTTTCCTGGGGCAGTCCTCTCTCTGTTATAGGTAATGGATTTTTCCCCAGATGTAATTGGATGAGTTTAATTTTTTCTTTCATTACCTGTCGAGGAGGCCTATGCCCCTACTTCCCTTTGTGTTTTATTAGGACTGTAACCCCTATTTAAATAAAGGCTTTGATTGTGCTTATATATGTTCAATCAGCACTTTCTGATTGAATAGTTCTGGTCACACAATGCTCTCGCCTAGCATTTTTTTACTAATTACATTTTCGCCCTGGCTGGGTATGGGGAAACCTCTGATGGTGTTTGTTTGCTGCTTTTGATTATGCCAGTGGTTTGGTCCATCCACAGCAGCACAGGAGTGAGAAAATAGATCCTCAGACTGTAATCCTGCTG
>NW_006160212.1:575834-579645 GCF_000334495.1 Tupaia belangeri chinensis
GCTGAACTTGAAGGGTGACTTGATTTTATTTTATCTTTATTTGAAGAAATAAAAAGCCAAGTCACATGCTGGTAAATATTTAGCAAGTAGTTCTAACAAAATAAGAAACAAGCAAAAATATTTCTGATTACAGGATTTGCTGATGTCCATGGTGTAAATATTCCCATTATGCCCAACTTCAGCATGATATAATTTCATGTGGGGTTGGGTAGAACTGCATTAAACTCCCTCAAAATTCCCTCATTCTCCAGATCCAGTACCTGCACCTTCTGCACAAGTGTAAAAACTTTAACCACATTCCTGCCATGAACCTGTGGGTCTCACAATCTTCATGGAACAATTACAATGCATACTGATGATTAAATTTACTCAATCAGTATGTGATTCCAATTATTTGTATGTGGGGACTCTATTCATGCTTTTTAGTCAGACATTTTGAAGTGATTTTTTGCCCTGTGTGAAAATTCAGAAACATAACAGCTAAATCATATCATCTTAAATGTACATGTTTCTCTAGAAATGTCTTGATCCAGTATAGAAACAAGTATGTTAGTTGATATCCTAGATTAGGAATCCAAAGATCTAGGATTTGGTCCAAGATTTTGTTACTGTTCTTTTTAGTTTGGGGTAATCCATTCAATATTGGGGTAGCACCAATTTATTCATCACTTAAGGAAAGAAAACAACGGTTCAATTACAAGCTCTTGTAGAAACCTCATTTCTACATGATAGTATTACTATTTATTTTCATTGAACTTTTATGACATTTTATCTTTATCTTTCCTAAAGCAGATATTTAACTAGACACTTCAGTAATAATATGCTAACATATATTATGTCTATAATACAACTTATGTTGATGGTTTTAAGAGTCTGGAAGGCAGAAACCAGGCTTGATTTCTCTTTACATATCTGTCAGTTTTTAGCCGAAGAACTTGTACAGAGTGAGTACTCAATTAACATGTGAGGAATGATTTAGCGACCAATTGCCTTTATGCTAGACAAGATTTGTATCATATCAAGAAATAATTCAAATAAAAATCTTAAAATCAGTTAAAAGCATGTTACTATGAAAAATTATTGTTTTCATTTTTTATGGTGTAAACTCTCTAGTACTTGTTCATAACTAAAATAGAATACGTCATTGGATTTTAATGGATTTTATTTGTTTTTTAATTGTCAGAGGGTGTGTGTGCTCACTAGAAAGAGAAAGAGAGAGAGAAAAAGGGAGAAAGCATCCTCCAATGGGGCATGGTCATGCCACAATTCCTTCCCCATTTCTTCATCCCATTGGAATTTTGGGTACACATGCACACATGTCTAGCATGTTTTTCAAGACACTGGGGCAGAGTTTTGAATCGTAATCAGCCATTAAGGAATCTGACTCCCTTCATCACTAGGCTATGAGGCCAGCCCTAGCAAGTTTTTAAAATACAGTTAAACTTAATTTTATCCCTATCTTCCCTACTATAACTATTTTTGACAGTCTTCCAAATACCTGAATATAGATAGCATCACTTCAGTGAAGTTCAATAAATATTAAGTTTTACCTAAGTATGCTTTAAATGAAAAAGAGGCTTCTAAGTGTGAAGGGCATTCCATGGGACTTCAATGTTGTTTTTTTGCTTCCCAGTTCAAACCACCATTGCACCATTCCTCCAAGGTTGGGAATATAAACAGACCCTTGACTTGGTTTTAAATTCAGTGAAGCTCTATATGCTGTGTAATGAGTTTGTGACTCAGAGAAGGGGACACTGTTTATTTTTTTGTTTGTTCGTTCGTTTGTTTTCTGAATCTCATCATTCTACCTCTTTAAACTTTGATATTTTTATCCATAAGGTGGGATAGATAATATCTGCTTTGCCTCTTGGTATCAAATAAAAGAGTGTATAAGAAAAGTATAGAAGTGTTAAAAGATAAAATAGCCTCAGACTTTTAATTGCTCTTTGTTAACCCAGTGACTAACCATCAATCTAATCATAGCTTGAAAGTATAATTTTGGAGGCTGTGGGTGATTTCAAGCTAGAACTGGATCTGGAGTGGTCTGTCTCCAGCAAAATGGTAGACTAAAATAGTCCTGACATCATCCTACTTCAAGCACATTAAATGAAGTAAAATGAAATATGACCAAAAAGTAATATCCTACTTGGTTGAGTTTGTAAAAATGGAAAGATAAATACAAACTTTTGCAAAGCAGAAAGCTATGAAGATCAGGGAATCAGTAACAACCCAGGCCTTGGTTTCTAATCAGCCTAAGAAAATGAGACAATGATATAAGTCAAATAAACGGGGAATAAGAAATTTCCTTTTTCTAAAGGAAATTGGACTCTCTAGGCTAGAAACCAGAGTCAAGTGTTCTTTATGCTATTTATATAAATAAAATGTAAAACATAAAAAAGGAAAAAGTTTGAAAGTAAAATGATTAAACACATATACACACACATATATATACATATATAAAAGAAAATTATACTAGATTTCTATTGGCTGGTATCTGTCACTATATACTGGCAAAAAAAAAATATATATATATATTGGCTCACAGTGCAATTATCTGAAGCAGGGATTATATTTAATTGTATGCAGAATTTTTGGGATACTTTCTTGTACTGGTAACTTTTTAATTTTTTTAATCTGTAGTATGTGTATACATTTTTTCCCTATGTGTGTGTGTGTGTGTGTGTGTGTGTGTGTATACACACATAATTTGATACATGAATACATACATACATACATACACATACACAAATCTTAAACATATATTCAGTGAATTCTCGCAGATATATACACTACTGTACTCAACACCCCTGTGGTCTTAGTTCACTTTGGCTGCTATAACAAATACTTCACACTGTAAAATTTATAAGTAATAAATATTTATTTCTCACTGTTCTGGAGGCTGAGAAGTCTAAGATCAAGTCATAAGCAGCACTGATGTCTCGTGGAGGCTTTCTCTCTGCTTTATATTAATAGATGACACTTCTTTCTGTGTCCTCACATGACAGAAAGGGCCCAGGCCTAAGGATACTCCCTTCGATCTCATCAACCTTTAATAAGGGTATTAATCTCATGTAAGAGGGTAGATCCTGTGATCTAAATTGTTTCCCAAAGGCCCCACCTCTTAATGCTATCGCATTGGGGATTAAATCTCAACATATCTCGGGGGATATTCCAACATTCAGACCACATTATCTATCAAGATACAGAACATTTTTGTCAACTCAAAAAATTTCTTCTCAATGACCTCCTCACCCAGAAGCAACACTTTCTTAAATTTCCAAACATTGATTAATCTTGCTTGTCCTAGAATTTCATATACTCCTATAGTATATCTATTCTTCAGTGTTTGACTTTATTGCTTGAAGTGAGCACCTGTGAGATTAGTCCATGTTGTTTCATGTACCAGTAATATGGTTTTTATTGCTGACTCCATTTATGAATATATCACAATTTATCAACTTGCTGATTGATAAGTATCTTGATTAATTATGATTTTTTGGCTCTTATGGATAAATATGTTATGAACTTTCTTGAGCAAGTAATTTTGTGGGCATGTGTTTTAATTCTTGGGAGAATAAGTATGAAGGTGTTGGTTTGAAGGGCAGGTGTGTCTAGCTTTATAAGAAATAAACTGTTTTCAAAAGTAGTTGTACTGTATTACATTCCCACCATAGTGTATGAGAATTGTGGTGGTTTCATATCATCCCAACATATGGTTCTGTGAGCCTGTTTGACATTTTAGTGAGCATGTGTTGGTATCTCCTGATGATTTTCAGTGTTTTTTTTTTTTTTTTTTTTTTTTTTTTCCTGG
>NW_006160212.1:579988-605591 GCF_000334495.1 Tupaia belangeri chinensis
TTGGAATTTTGGGTACACATGCACACATGTCTAGCATGTTTTTCAAGACACTGGGGCAGAGTTTTGAATCGTAATCAGCCATTAAGGAATCTGACTCCCTTCATCACTAGGCTATGAGGCCAGCCCTAGCAAGTTTTTAAAATACAGTTAAACTTAATTTTATCCCTATCTTCCCTACTATAACTATTTTTGACAGTCTTCCAAATACCTGAATATAGATAGCATCACTTCAGTGAAGTTCAATAAATATTAAGTTTTACCTAAGTATGCTTTAAATGAAAAAGAGGCTTCTAAGTGTGAAGGGCATTCCATGGGACTTCAATGTTGTTTTTTTGCTTCCCAGTTCAAACCACCATTGCACCATTCCTCCAAGGTTGGGAATATAAACAGACCCTTGACTTGGTTTTAAATTCAGTGAAGCTCTATATGCTGTGTAATGAGTTTGTGACTCAGAGAAGGGGACACTGTTTATTTTTTTGTTTGTTCGTTCGTTTGTTTTCTGAATCTCATCATTCTACCTCTTTAAACTTTGATATTTTTATCCATAAGGTGGGATAGATAATATCTGCTTTGCCTCTTGGTATCAAATAAAAGAGTGTATAAGAAAAGTATAGAAGTGTTAAAAGATAAAATAGCCTCAGACTTTTAATTGCTCTTTGTTAACCCAGTGACTAACCATCAATCTAATCATAGCTTGAAAGTATAATTTTGGAGGCTGTGGGTGATTTCAAGCTAGAACTGGATCTGGAGTGGTCTGTCTCCAGCAAAATGGTAGACTAAAATAGTCCTGACATCATCCTACTTCAAGCACATTAAATGAAGTAAAATGAAATATGACCAAAAAGTAATATCCTACTTGGTTGAGTTTGTAAAAATGGAAAGATAAATACAAACTTTTGCAAAGCAGAATGAAATGAAGATCGGGGAATCAGTAACAACCCAGGCCTTGGTTTCTAATCAGCCTAAGAAAATGAGACAATGATATAAGTCAAAGGGGAATAAGAAATTTCCTTTTTATAAAGGAAATTGGACTCTCTAGGCTAGAAACCAGAGTCAAGTGTTCTTTATGCTATTTATATAAATAAAATGTAAAACATAAAAAAGGAAAAAGTTTGAAAGTAAAATGATTAAACACATATACACACACATATATATACATATATAAAAGAAAATTATACTAGATTTCTATTGGCTGGGATCTGTCACTATATACTGGCAAAAAAAAAAAATATATATATATTTTTTTTTTTTTTTTTGTAGAAGTTTTTGTCCTAGGGAGCATGCATTTACCAGAGAGAGAGAGAGAGAGACAGAGACAGTAAGAGGGCAAGTAAGAAATCACCGTGCAGGGGGGATGGCTGCTACACAATCCCTTCCCCTCCATTCTCCTCCTGGGATCCTGGGCACCCACCCACAAGCGCCTGGCTTGATTTTGAGCCACCAGGTCTGGGATTTAAATGGTAGTGCGCCATGTGAAAGTCCAGCAATGTAACCACTATACCATCTCCTTGCCTAAAATATAACTTTCTTAATATCAAGCAAATCACACTATCAGAAAGGGAAACAAAACAAAACATTGTTAGGTTAAGAGGGTCATTATGTAATTCTAAAATATTTGAATCATAAGGAATACATTATTATCCTTAAAAACACTACATGAGAAAAAACAGTCACAGAAATAAAAGGTAAAATGTTCAAATCCAAAATAGAGTTCTAAGTTTTAAATATAATTGGCCAAAGAACTTGGAGGTCATTAGATTATACAAAATAAAATTTTATTTTATTTTAATTTTATCAGAAGAAGACAGGGAGTAAGTGAGAATGGAAGCTGCCAGGTCTAAAACTCAAATCGCAGTTGGCCATGTGGGAGTATAGCACCCTTTACCTTCAAGTCATCTTCCGGCTCCTGAAGTGATGTCTTAATAAACCTAAGCTGAAAACACCATAACTTAACAATGTATTTAAAACAGTTAACCTGGGATCAGCAGATGGCATAATGGTTACATCAGTGGACTCCCACATAGTCGACCGTGGTTTGAGTCTCAGACCCGGCAGCTTAAACTCATGCTGGGCATGTGTGTCTGCATGCCCAAAATCCTGAGAGGAGAATGGAAGAGAAGGGACTGTAGTGTGGCTATCCCCCCTGAAGGGTGATTTCTCACTTTCTGTCTCTCTCAGACTTTCTGGCGAGCACATGTGCTCTGTATCGAAAACCTCTAAAACAAACAAAAAACAAAACTCAGTTAACCTACTGAACATCATATCTTAGCCTAGCCCACCTGAAACTTTATCTGAATACTTACATTAGACTATAGTTTGGCACTATTATCTACTACAAAACCTACTTTCCAATAAAATGTTGGATATCTCATATAATTTATTAAATACTGCACAAGAAGTGAAAAACAGAATGATCGTATGGGTACACAAAGTATGGTTTCTACTGAATACTTACTGCTTTTGTAGCATCATAAAGTAAAAAAAAAAAAAATTAAGATTAACTATCATAAATCAGGAGCCACCTGTAATCTGAGGGCAAAATAACATATGTTTCTTTCACAGATTCTATAATTATTGGCATAGACTATCCAAGAGAAGAGAAAATACAAGCAATCTGTTATACCTAGTAAGAGATTTTATCACAATTATTAAAACTAAAGCAATCAATACAAGAAAAATTGGTTGTATTTTTGTATGCAAGTAATAATAAGATATTTTAATTTCTTTTTTTATAAGAATTGTTTAATTTAATTAAATTTATTTATTTATTTATTTTAATTTGACCAGAGTCAGATAGAGTGAGAGAAATGGAAAGTGAGAAAGCAGGCCACCACGTCCAGGACTCGAACTGTGGTTGGTCATGTGGGAGTCCAGCATCCTTAACCATGCCACCTGCCAGCTCCAGGTACTTTAATTTCTAACAAAACATTTATAATTGTATCTGTAAAGACCTACAGTATGAGTTAAGTAACCAACAGGGATACAGACTGAGAAATGTGCCCTTAGGCAATTTTTGTTGTTGCACTTTCACAAACCTAGAAGGTGTAGCTTACTACACACCTGGCTATGTGGTGTGGCCTATTGCTCCTAGCTACACATCTATTCAATATGTTGCAGAATATTGTGGTCACCTATAACACAATGGTAAAAATATGCATATCAAAACAAATCTGAACATAGAAAATATAAAAATATGACATAAAAATAGTACATCAAGACCAGCAGATGGCATAATTGTTATGTCACTGGACTCCCACATAATTGACCTTGGTTTGAGTTTCAGACTCTGCGGTTTAAAACTCATGCCAGGCATGTGTGCTTGCATGCCCAAAATCCCAGATGAGAATGTAGGAGAAGGGAGTGTGGCATGGCAAACTCTCTGAGGAATGAGTTTTCGCTTTCTGTTTCTCTGTCTCTCTCTCTCTGGCAAGCACATGTGCCCTACAGCAAAAGTCTCTCTCAAAAAAAAAAAAAAAAAGTTCACCTTCATAGGAACTTACCGTGAATGGACCTTGCAGGATTGAAATCTGCTCTGGGTGAATCAGTGGTGAGTGAATGTCAAAGGTTTGGACATTACTGTGCTCTTAGGGTGCACTAAACTATTGAAAACCATTTATTTCTTCAATAATAAATTAACCTTAGCTTAAATAAACTTTTTCTAATTTCCCTTTGAGAGATTTTTGCTATAGGTTATGTGTGCTTGCTGGAGACACAGAAAGAGACAGAAAGTGATAAATCGGTCCTCACGGGAGATGGTCAAGTCACAATCCGTCCTCTTCCATTCTCCTCCTGGGATCCTGGGCATGCAAATACACTGGCATGAGTTTTAAGCCACTGGGTCCAGGACTCAAACCATGGTCAGCCATGTGGGGGTCCATTCACATAACCCTGTGCCATATCTGCCAGTCCCTAATTTTTAAACTTTTAATGTTTTAAACCTTTTGACTCTCTTATAATAAAGCCTAGCTTTAAACACAAACACATTGTATATTTGTATAAAAATAAAAATATTTTTATAACTTTTCCTTTAAGATCTTTTTCTGTTTTAAAAAGTTTTAATATTTGATTTACTGTTTGTAACCTCTGTTTTATATATATGTGTGTGTGTGTATATAATTTCATATATATAGTAAATAACAATAAAATAATTATATTTAGAATATAATGTCTATACACTAGAGAGAGAAAGCAATAAACAGAAAGAAAAAGAAAGTGCCCCCAACAAGGACTGGTCATGCTGCAATTCCCTTTCCTTCACTGCTCCATCCCTCCTTTAGGATCCTCTGTACATGTGTTTTATGCCTCCAGGACTGCAGTTCTAACCTTAATCCACTCCCTGCACACAGTCCTTAACCACTTTGCTATAGGGTGATGCATTTTTAAAATTTATTTATTCATGAGCAAGAAAGACAAAGGGCAAGAGTGATCGCACCCCTGATACTAAGATCCATTCTGTCTTCAGCCAGCCCTAGGTCATGGGCAGCTGCGTGCTCAACATACTGAGAAAGGTCCTCAGACTTGAACCAGGAACCTTCTCATGTGGAATTGCCTAGCAGAACATCACATTTTACTACTATATCACTATCTGCAAACCTCTCCCCCTAATTTTAACCTATTTAGTTAAAACTTAGGGTATAAAGATGTATACATCTCACTGGACCTACATAGGGTCAGTTACCATCATAACCCTGTCTTCCACCTCCATTTCTCGTCACACTGGAAGGGTTACAATAAACAAAACTCCACAAAATTAAACCAAGCACAGGAGAAAGTGCAGTCAAGAGACGTGATAAACATGAGGTGAAGTTGCTACCAGAAAAACATAGCATACTATTTTATAGTAATTTTTTTTTAAGGGAAGAGGCTTTTTAAAAAATAATAATAATAATTGGTAGAGTGTGTGTATGTGAGACAGAGAGGAAGAGGGAGAAAGCACCTCCTAATGGGGTGTGCTGATGCCACAATGCCTTCCTCTCCATCTTTGCATCCTGCCAGGATTTGGGACACTCACCTACACATGCCTGGCATGCTTCTCAAGCCAGCGGGTCCATGACTTAAACCACACAGTTGGCCATGTGGGATTCAGCTGTTTTAACTACCATTCTACTGCTGACCCAAGAGTATATTTTTTTGTAAATCACAAATGCCAATATAGTTAATTACTAACATTTGGGGGAGTGATTGGATAAAATGCAGGAAAGTCAAAACTGCCTGTATGTCTCTCTCTCTAAATATATATTCCAATTTCTGGTATCTGACCTTAGAAAACATTTGCTTGAACATAACATGAAGGAGAGTAATACAAGTATGCTTTTGTAATATTGTATAAAACTAAAGAACAAATAGAAGACTTTTGCTTATCAATCTGGTAAAGGATAATTATCTAACATTTTTATAATGAAGCATTATATACATGATACAGATTAAATTGTGTTAATATAGATAAACCTAAAAAAATGAATAAAAATTTTAAATTAATTTTAGACCAAACAAATCAATACTACATATTAATTATGGAAATGTACATATGAAAAATATATAAATGTATGTGGTTAGTTTAGATAAATGGGTAAGCAGATAGATGATGGATAATAAATACTTTAGAATAGTAGCTTAGAGAATGAAGAAACAGAAGTGGATGAGATGAGTAGTTGGGGTTACGTTATTTTAATTAGTTAAAATTAGAAAGCGAGATTTGGGGGAGAGGCTTAGAGCCCATACTCTTGTGTGTTCCACCATGAAGAGTTCAACAATAACCGACTTTACCTTTTTCTTCCATGTCATGAAAAATGGCCTTCAAAATTACCAGTGAGCATAGGCACCATACCGTTTCTGCACAGAGTTACACTGTGAAGTGCTGGAACATGGTCTTCCCGACCCAAGGCAAGGCTCATTCTAGAGCGTCTAACCTCAAGATCATATGCAGAAGTCATTTGAATACACAAATCACAGGGGATTCACTACTCATGTAACACCTGTTCAGTCTTTAAGAGTTCATTAGAAAGTTATTCTGCTGAGAGAATCTTTAACTCATTCTCTGGGGACTTCTCATCATACTTTCCAGAAAAAAAAAAATAGGTTAACTATTATATATGACAATCCTTCTGATATTTGAAGCTATGTCCTTTGGTGTTTTTCTTTAATCTGTTTTTTCAGCAGACTCATACTCCATATAGACTCTCTCTACTCTCTGCCCTCCACAGACTTCTATTTGTAATAAATGCTTTCTAGAAGAGGGAAAGAAATCTAGCATGGAGGAATGTATGATACTAAACTTTTCAGTCTGTTCTTTCCTATACTTTACCATTTAAAGCAACATCTCTGGAAGAGTGAGTTGTTATTTCACTAGGGTATGTTTCTGTCCATCACCATATTACAACATGACTTAGCCATGGATGGTTATGGGAGATCTGGGGAAGAGCTTTAGCCATTGCCGTTCTATTGTGCATACAAACAGCCTCCATCTCGCCATACATATTTATATAGGCAGGAGACTTGGGTGATTTTTTTTTTCATATCATGAATAATTTTAACACTACAGACGTTTGACTTTGAATCAACAACTAGTTTCAGATGAACGTAATTGCAGCCAAAGAAAGTTTCTAACTAAAATTAGTTACTCTTCATATTTAACAAACTACTGCCTGCTGCATTTCCTGTGATCTCGGCTTTCATCTTCCTTTCATACAGTCACATGTAACAATGACTCCTTCACTTCCGTGTCTATTTTCTCCTTGGCTTCTGTAAGTGTAAAACTTGCAGTTCCTCCTGCCAAATGACTTCCCAAGACTGTGCCTAGGAAATGCCAACCCAGCTCTAGCTCACACTTATTCCCGTTGTCTCCACAGGTTTCAATGGTCACGGGAATCCTTGCCCTTTACTTGTATCCAAGATTAATGTGAGCTTTACATAAAAACAAACAAAGGACAATGCAACAGTGTGAGAGCAAATGCGATCTTCAGGTACAGCCTCAGGCAGACAATGTATGGGATAGTTTTAAAAATGGTATCTCATCAGATGAACTTAAGCAACTTGCTCATGACTTACAATGAAACCCTGATTACAATTACTTTCTTTGAGCCCTTAGAAACTATAGGACACATCCCACCCATTGTAGATATATGACTAGATCCAAAATGTCCTCTCTGACTAGCCCTGCTCTGGTCTAGCACGCTAACTCTTGGTAGGAACTGCCTTGGTTTTTATGAATTATAAGGCTGAAATTATGAACAATAAGCATTGGGCTAATTCAAATAGTGGCACCCTGTTCTACAGAAAAGCTTTTCCACAGCTACTGTTGGTGGGTGACAGATGTGTTAAAGATTTTATTGGGGAAGCTTTTCCCTCAGGCTTTAGACATTCCTCTACCATCTTCATGACAACTTTGAAAATCCTATGTTCTTTGTATCAGATAACCCTTGAGGAAAATATACTATTCAAGTGCTAGACACCATTTCTTGAAGGCTGTGTAGCACTGAGTTTAAAATGTGAGCTCTAGGGTCTAGGAGTCTGGCCTCAAATTCCAGCTCAATCACATACCAGATGCAAGACCTTGCACATTACCTCATCCTCTATATCTTAACTTCCTTATCTGTAAATCAGGGATACTAATAACATCTACTTCATGTCATCTTGGAGCGAATAGGTAAGCAAGCTCTTAATTTAGTTTGAAATAATAATTTATTCCAAACAGAGGCCACTACTTGTTAACTATAAAATTCTTTGTACTGTAGTTTCTCACAAGACCATAAATATTTGACATTTGACACTATCTCCGTTTATTTTCGTGCTAAAAGTCAAGTTTTCTATAAAGTTGTGTGCTATTGAAAGATATTTTACATCTCTAGAAAATGATGCCAGTTATGGTAGATTCACAGACTACACAGAAATAACCATTAGAAATGCAGAAGAAATAGTTGTTACTAACTCAGCCCAATGTTTTCTTCTTACTTCTTCCAGTGAGAAAAGGGAAAACCTTATTTGTAGAACTCAGTAGTAGGTATATAAATGGACAACAATCTAATATTAGCCAGGCCTCAATTTTCTTATATGCTTTTGAGAGAGTTGAATTAGGACCTACTGCAAAAGATAGCTCAGGTTTCTCTCAATTTAGATTTAATTCTTTATGACTTTGATTATGTTTCCCATCTCATTCAGATTTTCAACAAATAAACCTTTATTTTTTTGTCTAAATAATAATCACAAGAAAATTCTTGATGGCATATATGGTTCCTTGAGTTTACTTTACAAAATGCTTTCGAAGACAAATTATAATTGGGAGGAACCGTATTTAGATTAGATTTGATTCATTTTACATTGCAAATCATGGTTTCCGGTGAATTCAATTTTGATGCCTAGTCAGTAAGTGTCTTTGGATCAGTTTCACAGATGCATGTGAAGAACAATGTGTGAAAAAGAATGAATTTCCTGCAGAGTGAGGGTGGCCACAGAGGAGGCAGATTCCTGGGAGTGCAAAGTGCCTATTGGTCCAGTTATTGGGACTGTCTAGGGAGACTACAGGACCTTGGCCTAGTATTGGGCCCATGGTGGCTTGCACATTGTTTGCACTGTTGGCTGTGTGTAGGATCTTTCTTCTTTGACTCTGTCTTGTAAATTTAAAATCATAGCTGTTTAACTATGACATTTTTCTTAGTTTATATATCTGCTCAATCCTAATCTATAAAAAAATGAAAATAATTTCTACTCTGCTACCTCCACAGGCATATACTCTTTTTTAAAATTATTATTATTATTTGCTTCACCACCAAAACTCTTGCATGCATGTACTGTAGTCTTGGTACCCACTGCTGAAGAAGCAACCACTTTCTCCACGTTGTTTTATTCTTGCAACAATAGGAAACTTCCTCCATTTTGTAAGTGTTGCGAAGAGGGCTTCTGCCTCCCTTCCTTTACTCATCATTTCCCAAGTGAGAAACCAGGAATTTAGTGGGTGGAATGAACTTGCTGTTTGCGGTTCACTTTAGCCCCTGGCCTAGAGAGAGTAAGGTGGGGTGGGGGAGAGACGAGCTCAATATTCCTTTCACAGATTCATTGTCTTCACAAAAAAGGATTCCCAGATTGAGATATGAAACCAGTAGGATCTGGGCTAGGATAGCTCAGCCTGACGTTTCAGGACCTCCATGAAATCTTCCTCAACTACATTCAAATCTGGCACACTGATCTCTCTAAGGAATTCTGTGTTTTGGAGAACAAATGATCACATCTCAAATACATCAAAATACACTCAAAACTTTCTTAGTTCTTGGCCCTAAATTAGTATGACCCCATGGTTTTGTTTGTTTTATTTTAAAAATCAGCACCTTTACTCTTTATTTTAATTTACATAACTGTTTTTATCTCTCCTCTGAGATTAAAAGCTTCTTGACTATAGAAACAACAATTTTTTCACTTTTATCTTAAAAAATGCCCATCTCAGTGCTGCGCAAGCAGTGAAAACTCACTATTTAATTGTTAACTGGGGCAATGAAACATTAATGCACAAGAGTTCATGGGATCCTATGCTTATGGCAGGCAGAAAAATGTGGGTCAGCAAATTCTCTAACATTCACTGCCTTTCTTAAGACCAGGCACTCTAGCTTTTGGAATTCCATTTCAACTTGTCTGGCCTCTCCTTCTACCAATGTATAACCACGTTTTTACCAATCTCAGTATCCAGGTTAGCACATAATCTACAGATGAAGTGGAAACTGTATATACATTTTAAAAAATACTTAAGGACTCTGCCTTTTGTCATACTACCATGTTTCTTTTCTTTCTTTTTTTTTTTTTTTTTTTTGGAGAGGTTTTCACTATAGAGCGCATGCGCTCACCAGACAGGCAGAGAGAGACATAGAGACAGAAAGCGAGAAATCACCCTCCAGGGGGGATGGTCACGCTGCAATCCCTTCTCCTCCATTCTCCTCCCGGGATCTTGGGCATGCGCGCACACGCGGCCAGCATGAGTTTCGCCACCGGTCCGGGATGCGAACCGCAGTTGACTACGTGGGAGTCAAGTGACATAGCCATTACGCTAACTGCTGGTTCCCCGGAATACCTATTATAAGACTACTCATCCATTTAATGATTTATAGGATTTCCTGTATGTTGTCTTTATTTTTAATGGTTTATTCTTCCATTCTGTTCAGTTGCTGGGACTAAATAAGAGGTTATGTCTTCAAGGTCAGAGATTTTTTTTTTTTCTTTTAAATGATCTAATCTTCTGTTGATACTTTCAAGGGAGGTTTTGATTTCTTGCATTGTGTTTTTTTTAATTGTTGTCGTTTGTTTTAGTTTTATCACCAGAAGTTCTATCTGATTCTTTTCCAGGGTGTCTATCTATCTATGGAGTTTCTCCTTCAAATCATGGAAGGATTTTCTCATCTCTTGGAATTGGTTATCTGTTTTGTCTGTTTTCATTTGCATCTCACTTTGTTTTGTTACAATGAATAGTCTGATATTTCTTTGATTTTTTTTGTGTTTTCCAACATTTCTCTGATTTCTTGTGTTTTATCCATTGTTGGTGAAGACTTATTATGTTTCTTTTCAGGGGATATATTTCCCATTCTTTTTATTCCTTCTTTTGGTGGACTGTTTTTTGATTTTTAGCCATCTAGTGATATCTTCATTTCTTCTTACTTCTCAGCAGTATGTTTCTGTAGCTCTGTGTTAACACATCTCCCTATAGTGTGAGTTAGCTCTGTGCCAGTGTTCCTCTGAGTGGGACTACAATGAGAATTTTGGTTTTAGGTTTTTATAGGAGTATTTCTCTCCTTTTTATGCTCCTTTCTCTGGGACTACAGAAACTGGTGGTGTTCCTTGAAGACCAGAAGTAGCCCTTCCTCCCCCATTGCAGGCTGGGCAGGGGTCTTTGCTGATGAGCTAAGGCTAGAAACCTTTGCTTCTCTGTTGTTACTTTTATGTCTCTTGCCTCGGCATTGTTTGAGAAAGTTTCACGTAAACCTTGAGAGAAGAGCATAGAAAAATAAGTGTCAAGAGCTAAGAGTCGCTTTCATTAGACTAGGCAATTTGAGCTTTTCTCAGACTTAAGAAAACAAAAAAATGAGAAATTATAGCTCTACATATAAAATATACAGTTTTACCTATATATATATTATACATATATTTTTATTTGTGTCCTTCAGTATCTTCTTTAAACATATATCTATATAAATCTTAGATTACATATTAATCCAATTAATAATAGATACAGATATGACAAGGTAGTGTGACATCATTAGACCAAGAACTAGAAGAAGAAAATTATTCAGAGATTTAAATCATTATTTTATTACTAGAGAAAATTCTTGTTAGGCCTGCCCATGACTTGGTGGTTAAGACAGATGTGTCTCACATGGCAAACTTCATAGTTTAAGTCTGGGACCTGGTGTCTTGAGAAATATGCTAGGAGTATGTGCTAATATATGCCCCAAATCCCAAAAGCTGAGAGATAGAGGTTACCATTTCTCACTTTCCTCCTCTGCTTTTCTCTCATCTTTCTCATTTTTCTCCTTTATCTATCTTATCTTTCTTCAGAGGTAGGCCATACCCTCTTGCAAATTAAAAAAAAAAATAAAATAAATAAAATGTTTACCAACTTCAGAAGATGCAGCAGAGAGTTTGAGATGTGCTGCTGACATTCAGGAGAGGCTACATGATCAAAACATTAACAATTGACATGCAAACTACCCATGAATAGAATCCCTGGTAAAATCCAAATACATTATATTACCCATTAAGCAAGTCTCAACAAATCTTTATGGAGTACAAGAGGTTAAAAAGGAAAGAACATGATAGAAATATTTAAATGAATAACAAATATTGGCCTGTTTAGTATCACATACGGTCTGAAATCATACCAAACATGATGACATAATAAAATCAAGCTAGAAAGCAATATCAAAAAAGTAGATAGATTTAGAAATTAATATATGAACATTAAAGTATCCACAAAATAAATTTTAGAATTTCTCATAACTATTAATTAGATCTAGCTACTCTGAAATGAACACAATTGCAAAATCAGATAAAATAACCAATCTAGTCATCTTAAAATTGAAAATTGAAAAAGTGTTAGAGTTTATTTCTTGCTGTTAACTTTCTCTGTTCTCTGTTTTCAATGGAGTGTCAAGGTTAGTTGTTAGTATGCCATTTCCATTCAGATGAGACAAGTCTGAGAGGGAAGCTTTTGTTAGTGTATGCTGACTTGTGGGAGGGGGCACTTTCTTTGGTGTGGAGCTAGGTGGAAAAGACCTGGTGTTGTTAACACTTTTGATTTGCCAAAGGGGTTACATCATTTTATGTCAATTTAATAAATATCACTACTAACCAGGAAGCCCATATTTTTTTTTTGGAAGGGGCGGTTTAGAGGTATTTTTGCTATAGGGCATGAGCACTCACTGGAGAGGCAGAGACAGAAAGCGAGAAGTCACTGCCCAGCAGGGATGGCCACACCATAATCCCTTCTCCTCCATTCTCTTCTCAGGATTTTGGGCATGAACACACATACCCAGTGTGAGTTTTAAGCTGCTGGGTCCAGTACTCCAACTGCAATTGACTGCATGTGAGTCCAGTGATGTAATCATTATTTCATCTGCTGGTCCCCCAGTTTTTGTTTTGTTTTGTTTTTTTAATCAAGTCATTCACAACTTGGGGCTTATGACTCATCTCCTTTCACTATTATGCATTAAATAACATTAGTAATGTGAAAATATACTTACTATATACCATTCAACTAATTGTTTCACTGAGTTCATGTCTATGAATATATAGATGAATTCTCTTCTTACAAAAATTTCTAAGTAAAATAAATTCATTTGCAAATAGGAATGATTGCTCCCCTCTACTCTAAGCTTTGAAATAAACACAGGTATTGGTGATATTTTACACAGTTTGTTTGTCATGATATAAATAAACCTTTAACTGGTTATTTATAGATTTACAATTGGTCATGCTAACATATATTTTAATTTACTGAATCTTTAAAGGACATACACTTGGCCAAATCTGCAAAATTCCCAAAGAATGAACTGTAGAGTGGTGATTTTGACCACTCTCTGGGTGTCTATACCAGTTATTTTCAGCCCTGGTGTCCTGACATTTGCTATGATGAGTTCTGAGACATAGTGCTAGTAACAGAATTAAAGCACTAGCACTTGTCAAAACTTAGCAGGAAATGAAGGTCATTCACATACCCTGATTTATGATAAAATGTTCACTTGTCTGGAGTGGGAGTGGTGTAACAGAAAAAAGCCAAAATTGTATCTTGTACTTTAGAAGAAGGCATAAAGGTTGAAATGACAGAACAACACAATGGAAATATTTGAATGAATAGCAGATAGTTGCCCATTTGGTGTTGTATTGAGTGCTCAGAGTCCATGCCTTCCCACTTTTCCTTATCTTTCCTCCCAGGGTGTAGAAACATCTATGTTAATGTCTTAGCTATTGCTAACTTCTATATTATATAATATATGTAATTCAAACAACAGATGCACATAATTAGAATAAGAGCAATGCAGCCAGCAACTGTTTTTCCATATTCACAAATATTTCTAAACTTGGAATATCAAAATAATCCAGACATTTTTAGTCTGTTACTCAGAAAGCAAATGATTTATTCCTGAACTCTATATAGGGCTATCTTGGAACATGGTGACTGCAGTTTCAGAGAATTATGGTGAGGTAATATTAATTTTTCCAATCAAGATTCTCGTATCTTGTTAGTAATACCTCACCACATTAACATATTAGCAGTATCCCATTGCATTGTATTAATATTCATATCATATCAGAATTTATTGTTGCTTATACAGTGTTAAAGTCATATCGCATTAGTGACTTTCATATCAGATTAGTGAAAGTGGATCCTAATAAGACTTTCATATTCAATTACTAAGGTAACAGTTTTGTCTTTCCAAGTCACTTCTAACTCAGCCCAGAGTACAAATTGATGAATGTGGTAATAAAGCAATCTTTCCAGCTGAAGATGGATGGCACCTGGGACCAATGGGGCTATGAAACTAAGACTTGAATAAAGGGACCAAAACAGACAGAAGAAAGTTAGGTTCTGTGACTACATGGCAGCACTTCTGAAGCAGACTTCAGTAACTAGAAGTAGCCATCTGTACTTTGGTGATTAGACCACACTCTTATCATCCTGATGATTTGGAGGTTGAGGAATGAGAAACACAAATGGAAACATTCATAAAAGTAGTATGTATCTTCTATTCTTTAAATGTTTTCCCACAAATTCTTTGAATTTAGGGCACTTTTATTTGAGATATGGTGGGAAGACACATACTTTCAGGATCCCACAAATAATACTATATAATTCTTCAAATTATTAAAGTAAATGTAATTGTGACATTGGTTGCAGGACATAGAAAAATTAGAAACTATGCACAGATGCATATATTGATTTGATGTTGATGATATGGACTAATCCTGGCAGTCCTTCTCAACAACTGCTTCATCCCTCATATACCGTATACATTCTTTGGGTGGGAAAATAAATGGACAAATTAGTAGGACCCATGCAAGTGTTGAGAGCCAGAGCTAAAGGACAAATTAGTCATGATTTAGCAGGAGAGACCTGGATTTCTTTTTCAGCTAGGAAAATTTTGATAAATGCATAAAGACATACAAACATACACTCATATGTATAGTTTTATAATTCTTTTGTGTGTCTCTGCTTGCAATACTTACACCTTCAATTTATTAGACAAACTTCATAAAATTTCTCCTGTTTTACCTTTCTTTTTCAATCTAAATAATCTTTTTTTTGAAGTCTTTACCCCTTGTCTTTTCCATTTTTTTCTGGATTTATTAACATTTTCAAACATGTTCTAAGGGAAAAAACAAAAACAAAAGCAAAAACGAAAAATGAACTTCTCTTCCCTGACTCAATATTTCTCTTTCATTATCATTTTTATGCTTTTTTTAGAGACATGCATTCTTAAATGTCTAGACATTTATAGGGCAAACATCATTATTCATCAGCTCACTATAGTCTTACTTGCACTCTAAGTATTCAATGGCATATCTCATCTTGAGACCAACAGTGACCTCAAGGATGATAAAACCATGAGGCATCATTTCAGTGTATAAATTCTGACTTCTCAAACCATTGGTCACTTGTTCAAAGTCAACTTCCTAGTTTAAACATTGTTTTTGTTTTTGTATTTGTTTTCCTAGATTTTTGACACCAATTTTTTTTCTGGATTTTCTCCTGTATCTCTATCTATTTGTTTTCATTTGGCCAACAACACATATGTTCAAGTTTTCTACCATGCAGCAACCCAACCTATGTTACCATTCTATTGGCTTGATGGTTTCTTTTCTTTTCTTTTTCTTTTTTTTTTTAATCCAGAGAATGCGACCAGAAGGCTTGATGGTTTCAAAACTTAGTACACAACATGAAAATCACCTTGAGGACTTCTTATAGTTCATATTGTTGTACCTCACCCCTAACAATTTGAACTAGGAACCTAGGAGTTATTATTATCTACCTATCATCCTAATATTTTGCCTCCCCCTTTTCTTGACCATAGTTAATCTAACACAAAGTTTTGTTGCTTTCAACATAAGTCTGAGACAGTCATTTCTTGCGATTTTCCTGGCTACTGCTTACCTGGACTAAGCATATAGACTCAAAGGCTCCATTAATGCTCTTCTTACCTTTAGGAAGACAATGCTTGAGATTTCTACCAGGTTGTCTTTTTAACTTACTAATCTTTTCACAATATTTTTCTCAATGTTTTCAAACATTTATTTGAAATAAAATGCTAGATAACAGGTACTTTGATATTATATTTCACCAAGAAGGGATTATATGATTTTCTATGACCACAAAAGAATTTATACAAATCATCTATTTCTAAAAATTATTAAGGATTTCACAAGAAGAGGATGGAAATAATAAAGGTATATACAGAAAAATGCTATAGTTTTAATAAATAATATTATTTTCTGGATGAATTCTATATGCTAAATAAATTATATACATATGGATTCACCTACATTTTTTTAAATTTATTTATTCATTTATTTATTCCCTTTATACATTCAATCATATTATTATTTGGCTTACAAAATGGATATTTCAACAGGTGAACATTTCTCCCTAGTACAATTGATAAAACTATAAAATATCTTCAACAAATAACTACATTTTTTTTTCTTTCTTTTTTTGGAGAGGTTTTTGCTATAGGCCGTTTGTGCCTTCCAGAAAGACAGAGAGAGACAGAGAGACAGAAAGTGAGAAATCACCCACCAGGGGGAATGGCCACACTGCAATACCTTCTCCTCCAGTCTCCTCTTGGGATCTTGGGCATGCATGCACACGCACCCAGCGTGAGGCTAAGCCACCAGGTCCGGGACATGGACTGCGGGTGACTATATGGGAGTCCAGCGACTTAGCCATTACGCTAACTGCTGGTCCACAGATAACTACATTTTATAGGGAATTTATACATTTTTTTTTACACAAACTTGGGAACCTTTTTTAAGAAAGCAAGTAAGAACATTATGACTATAAAATTTCTAGGGCTTTTCTCGGCAATAATGTAGAAAATGAAAGATCCTAAAGCATTAACTTTTTGAACTTCTTTGCAGATAGATTTTTACTCTATACCCTAAAAATGTATGGAGGCTACTCTGAGTCCCATGTTACATATTAGGAACTGAGCTCTAGAGAGATTAGATAACTGTTCCAGGATCTCACAGCAAAAAGAGATAGGATTAAAGTCAGGTCTAACTCCAGTATGAGTATTCTTAACCATTTTCCTTTACTATCCATTCGCTCTAAGTTAAAATTAACTATAATAGTTCTTCCCCTGAGCAGTCAGTGAGGATGACAGTATCCTTTTCAAAAATTGCTGGCTGGAGGGAACCAGCAGTTAGCATAATGGCTATGTTGCTGGACTCCCATGCAGTCGACGGTGGTTTGCGTCCCAGACCCGGTAGCTTAAAACACGCCGGGCGCGTGTGCATGTGTGCCCAAGATCCCGAGAGGAGAACGGAGGAGAAGGGATTGCGGCATGACCATCCTCCCTGGGGTGTGATCTCTTGCTTTCTGTATGTCTCTGTCTGTCTGTTTGGCGAGCGCACGCACCCTATAGCAAAAACCTCTCAAAAAAAAAAAAGTTGGTGGCTGGGGACCAGCAGGTGGTGTGGTGGTTAAAGCACTGGACACTACCACCTGGCCAACCAGGGTTCAAGTCCTGAATCTGGTGGCTTGCTTTCTCACTTCCTCTTTCTCTGACTCTCACCCTCTGTCTCTCTCTGGTCAAACTAAAAGATAAATGAATGAATAAATAAAATAAAATAAAATAAAATAAAATAAAATAAATAATTATAAAAAATATTGGTGGCTGTCAATTACAAAATCAGATTCTGAATCCAACTAAGAGGCTACATGTGCTCCTCTTAGTAGTGGTGGTCTCCTCTCCAGCTCTTACCTCTCATATCCATAACATGAGTTACTTTCCAGGTGGAGTTACTCCTATGCTCAGAGAAAAATTGTCCCACACTGTCATCATTTGTGGGTATGTCTTTTTAATTTTTTTAGAGAGGTTTTTGCTATAGGGCACATGTGCTCGCCAGAATGACAGAGAGACAGAGAGACAGAAAGCGAGAAATCACCCCTCAGGGGCATAGCCATGCTTCAATCCCTTCTCCTCCTTTCTCCTCTTGGGATCTTGAGCATGCACGCACACGCCCAGCGTGAGTTTAAGCTGCCGGGTCCAGGAGTCGAACCACAGTCAACTATATAGGAGTTCAGCGACATAGCCCTTATGCTAACTGCTGATCTCTGTGGGTATGTCTTAAACCAGGTCTTTCCAGTCTCCCATGCTCAGGCCAGACCTTGTCTTTATACTTTATTAAACCCTCCTTGACACCTTCATGGCTTATAATGATTTCCTTCTTTTCATTGTTTCCTCAGGGCAGGTTGGTATGGCCTCCTTTGGCAAAGAGACCAGTGGTTGCCCTTTTACAAAGTCAGATTCACCTTCTGCTGTACAATAAAGAATGTGAGGATAATAGCTGTTTCTTCTCTGTGCTGTCAGTGATATTTTAAAGTGCCCAAGTCCAAAGAATCACAAATAAGTGCTCACAAAGACCATTCTCCTGGAGCAAACAGGTGACATAGTGGTTGAATCACTGGATTCCCACATGGTCCACAGTGACTTCAGTCTGAGACCTGGTGGCTTAACGCATGCTGGGCACATGTACATGCATTCCCAAAATCCTGAGAGGAGAATGGAAGAGACAGGATTGTGTCATGGCTATTCCCACAGTGGTGGTGGGGAGATGATTTCTCGCTTCCTGACAATCTGTCTTTCTCTGTCTCTCCAGCAATTGCATATGCCCTATAGCAAAAATCTCTCTCTCTCAAAAAACAAACAAACAAACAATGCTGCTTAAGTAACTTTACTTCTTGATGGGGAAATCATTGTACATTTACATTTTCTTGGACAATTGTCAAGTAAATAATATTGTCAAAGCCTTTACTATGGTTTGAATAGTGCCTCCGCTCCCCGCTACCAATTCATATATCAATGCTTAGTTGTGACTGGATTTACAGGGTAAAAAATTGATCAGATTATGGTGTTGAAAGGTGGGGCCTTTGGGAGGTGATTAGATTAGATGAGGTTATCAGGGTGAGGCCTCCATGCTAGACTCCTTGTAGCTTTATAAGAAGAAAAAAACGTAAGCACACACTTGCCCTATGTTGCTGTGCTACCTCAGAACTCTGCAGAATCCCTGCCAATAAGACCCTCACCAAATGCTGTCTCTTGACCTCAGACCTCCAAAACCCTGAGCAAAATAAACCTTATTTATAAATCACTTTGATTCAAGTATTCAGTTGCTAGTGACAAAACACACACACACACACTAAAACAGTCTCCAAGTAACTAAATATCCCAAAGTGGTGCTATATTTTAATCTTAATATTAGAAGTAAATCTATTCGCCTACTCAGCTGTGAAATTTGTGAGTCCATTTGATTGAGCAGTTTCCTGACAATTCACATTTCTCTTCCTGTTAGCTGGTATTGTGAGGAACTTCCAGAATATGTTTCCACCTGCTAGATACCTTTTTATGATAATAAAAGCAAAAAAAAAATTATTTGAGTCTGTGATGGAGGGTTAATCATTTTACCTGTACAACAGCAGAAATCCCCTCAGACATTCCTGTTACCCTCTGGTTTAATAAGTTTGCTCCCTCTTTTTCTCACACAGACCTGGCCCAGTTACTTTCTGAGATGATGGATCTGGTGATCTGGTCATGCCAAATCAAAATCCACACTAGTTCCAAACATGACGGGGATTTAGAGACTTTGTCCTTAGGGCCCAACCAAGATGCCAGAATCTTTTTGATAACATTATCTTCTTCCTTTTTAATTTCTTTGCAGAACACTTTCTGAAAATTGAAATCCTTTATCTTAGAGTCAGAGATCTTAGCTTCAACCCAGTTGCCCTTTAAATATGAATAAGAGCTGGTGTTGAATGCTACCTGTCTTATATTTGCCTGGTCTACTTGACTGCATAATATTTTGTGGTGCTTGAAAGACAGCTTTCTTCTCTTATCCTCAGTGAATAATTTCCTTTGCAGCCTATGGGAATTTAGAGACATATTTTCTTCTTTTTTTTCTTCTCCTTTTTTTCTCTCTTTCTGGTTAAGTTCAAGTTATAAAGGCTATCAGATTTACAATTTGGATTCATTCCATGTCTTTTGGTGAGAATAGCATTATTTGAATTATAAACTGTTGTTTCAAAAAAATCAGAATTTTTGTTTTAGTTTCACTCCCCTATAGTATTTAATGAAGGACTCCTCTTGTCAATCAATCAGTTTATTTGCATTTATATTGCACGGTTTTGGCAGGGGTATGTGCATGTGTAACACACACACATGTATACACAACCTCTCTTCCTGCCATCCATTTATACTCCTGCTGATGAGCTAAAATGCTACCAGTGCATACTGAAAATGAACACCCATATGTTTAACTTTAAAACTGACAACATAAAACAATGAAAACCACTTATTAGATGTGGGACAGGATTAGCAAAAATATGAACATGTAATTGGACATTGCAATTTTTTTAAGCTATTTTTCAGTTTAAATTACTTAGTCAAATAATCAAGTAAGTAGTATTGCTTGGTTTGGAAGGATTCAAGTAAGTCTGTCTGACAAAATCTACCAGGCAAACATGCCAGAAACAGTAACCATTTGTTATGACTGAAAGGAAGCGCTCTCCTACCCCAATTCATATATTGAAGCCCTAAATGCTCATGTAACTGCATGATACCTTTAAGAATGTGGTTAAGATTACATTAGATTATAGGATGAGGCTCTTATCCCACAGAACTAGTGCCTTATAAAAAAAGGAAAAGATATCAAAGTTTAGTCCCTACCATATGAGGAGACAACACGAAGGCAGGGGTCAGCACCCAGGAAGAGAGCCTTCAGCAGAACGCAACCATATTGCATAGCCTGGAGACTGTATGCTAGACTCCTCGGAGTTCTCTGAGAACTTCCAGCCTTCAGAATATGAGAACATTTATTTATTTTTAAGTTGTTCCATCTGCGTTTTTCATTATGATAGTCCAAGCTAATCAGTATGATTTTGTATTAGAAAAAAAATATGGTCCAGCTAGTGGTATGGCAGTTAAGGCAGTTGGATCCCACATGGCAAATGGGGCAGTTCAAATACCAGATCTGGAGGCTCAAGAATATCCCAGGTGTATGTGTGAGTGTACCCCAAATCCTAGAAGGTATAAATGATATGACAAATCCCCACAGAGGGTGATTTCTCACTCCCCCTACCATCTCTTAAAAGTGAGAGCTGTGCTCTATAGCAATTTTTAAAAAGTAATAATTTTTAAAAAAAAGGACAGACATAATTTATAAAGTAGAGATAAATATGATCTGGTAGTCTGGATCTCAAAGATAACTGGAATATTATCTTAGAGTTGAAAGGAGATGACATTTAGATATATGGACAGAAAACACTTTGCAAAAAGACAACTGAATGGAAAAGTGTAAGTTATTTTGATGGTAATTTTGAAACTACTTTGCTCAGAAGAAAATGTTTGTTAATTAGAAAGTTACACATAATACTAAAAGATCTTGAATGACCAACTAGAGGCCAGGAATCCCCACTTGCTAACACAGTGATAAAAAAAGAATTTGTGAGGGGTGAACAAAGGGAACACTGGACTCTTGACATGCACTCGGAAGTAAGAAGATTATGCTTGGTCAGGTAGGTTAGCTAGTGTTACTTCCCTGGAGTCATGGCAGGAAAGACTAGGAGATTATATCCAAATTTTTCAGAAAAACATCCAAGCAATGCTTTCTGTAAGTGCTGCTAAGGAAAAAGTTGACACGCATGTCTATGTGGGGACAAAAATTTGTGTTGCTCCCAGGCATTGCAAATAAAATTGGGTGAAGATACTGGGCTTGATATTTCTTCTCATCTTCTATCTTAAATTCTGTGTTCTGAGGTTTGACTTGCAGTGGAGGAAAGGATGAATATGAGGAATGGCATGCATATTCTATTATTCTCACTAGAAAATATCGGTGTTGAATGTAACTGTGGTGACAACACAGAGTTTGAAGCCAAACAAAGCAGGGTACAAATGCTGGTATAAAATAGCAAATCTCATATTTGGGGTAGTTTTTCTTTGTCTTTTTTTTTTTTTCTTTTTAAATTGCCAGAGGGCATGTGCACTCATTAGAGAGAGACACAGAGAGAGAAGGTGAAGGGAAAGCTCCCTCCAATGAAGTGTGACCACACTGTAATCCCGTCTACTCCATTCTTCATACTGTTGTGATTTTGAGCAAGCATGCACATATGTCCAGTGAGTTTTTCAAGCCACAGAGACTTGGACATGAACCATTGTCAGAAATGTGTGATCTGGTTCCCTTAACCCATAGGCTGTAGAGCCAGTCCTGGGTTAGTTTTTAAAATGCTCTGAGCTCAGATCTCCTCATTTGAAAAGATACTTAGCTTGTCAGGTTATTTTGATGATTACATGAACTTGACATAAAGTACAAAATATAATTATCATTACATGATAGGTATTTCACATATGTGAGAGTTATAAAAAATTCCTCTCCCTCTTGGGCTAGCTAGGTGGTATGGTAGTTAAGGCAGCTGGATCTCACATGGTTGACTTCACAGTTCAAATCCAGGACTCAGCAGCTTGAAAAATATGCTGAGCATGTGTATGTTTTTGTGCCCAAAAATACCAAGAGGAGGATGGAAGAGAAGATATTATGGCCTACTCATCCCTACTGAAGGGTGCTTTCTCATTTTCCCTCTTTTATTTTCTCTCTCTCTCTCTCTTTCCTCTGTCTGTCTCTCTCCAAGGAGTAAAAAATTCATACAGGAAAAAAAAAATATTGTGAGAGATTTTTGCTATTGGATGCATGCACTTGCCAGAGAGATAGATAGAAAGTGAAAAATCAGCCCCCCCAAGGGGTATAGTCATGCCATAATCCTTTATCCTTCATTCTCCTTTCAGGATTTTGGGCACACATGCACATGTGCCCAGCATGACTTTCATGTCACCTGGTCCTGGACTTGAACCACAGTTGACCATGCAGCAGTCCAGTGCCTTAACCATTATACCACCTGCTGGCCTCTATAGTAATTTTTAAAAGATCTTTTTCCTTCTCATCTCTACTTTGATGTGTGATAGTGACAGTGACAGACCTCCATGTTACT
Source organism: Tupaia belangeri chinensis (assembly GCF_000334495.1). NCBI lineage: Eukaryota > Metazoa > Chordata > Mammalia > Scandentia > Tupaiidae > Tupaia > Tupaia belangeri. Next base: position 602,718 of record NW_006160212.1, read on the forward strand.
GAATATCTCTGCAACAAAATAGTGAGTTACCAAAATGATCCTTCCAACAAATTAAATAAGTCTTATAAACATGGAATAATTTTCAGGCATTAAAATTAAAATATAAGGGGTCAACTACTTTCTCTCTCTCTGTGTCTCTCTGACTCTCTGGTTCACGCATATGCCCTATAGCAAAAATCTCTCTTAAAAAGCAAATAAAAAATAAATTGTTAATAAGAAAAATGATAATATACATGTATATAGAAATATAATAAAGTCTTTCCAAATGTCAAGTATTATGATTTAATTTTTTTAGTTTAGTTTAGTTTTTGCTATAGGGCATGTGCACTCACTAGAGAGAGACAAAAAGAAAGAGAGAGAGAGAGAGACATAAACTGAGAATTCATCCCCCACCAGAGGAGAGGGCCACCCCACAATCCCTTCTCCTTTATTCTCCTCTTTAGATTTTGGGCATGCACATATACATACCCAGTGTGATTCTCAAGCCACCAGGTCAAGAACTTGAACTCTGAAACTGGCTATGTGGTACACAGTGCCTTAACCTCCACCTCACCTTCTGGTCCTGATTAGACTATTTTTAGAAGCATCGTTTCTCCTAAGAATAAAAACAGATTATAAATTAATAGTAGTACACATAAATACAATGTGTATAAATACATAAATAAATGCAATTACTTTCCATTTTTAGAAGTTCCAGTGGTTCCCTAAAATCTAACTGCATTTGATTTTTATGAGAGCGAGGAAGATAGGTATTTTTAATACAGTCTTACCATGTCACAGTTACTCCAGCCTCTTAGTCAGCTAGGGCCACATGCACACACTACCATGTGCAGTCCTTTTTAGTTTGGGACAGGAACTGAACCTGGGACTCCCATGTGGCCTCAGCCATTGCACAGCAGCAGCACTCTCTGGCTTGTGTCACTGTGGCTGAGCCAGTCTCACCGCCTCTTCATGAAAAGCATCTCCATAATGCAAAGTTCCTAAGTTTAGCCTTTCAGCTTTGTAACTATTCCCCCATGTCCCACTTTGTAAATGTTCATTTGCTTGTAATGGCAATTTATGTCACTGTGCATTATACGGATGGCCTAATTCAAGGCCGGTCATCCAGTGGTGATGTCTTCACTTCGAGGGAAGTTGGTTAATGGTTGGAACCAGGACATTTTATTGTACCATGTCACTGAACTGTATTTTCTACAATGTCTTTTTACTGACTGTGCCTAAACACATTTCATTATGCTCAGTCATTTATACCCATTCTCATTAGAAGGTTATCATCTTCCTTGTACTTCTACTTGCCCAATGCCAGTGATGCTTCAGGTTTCCAACACGGCCATAAGAAAAGAGTTGAGTTTAAAATGAAAACTCTTATTATTCATTAGGTGTCCAGCGGCTTAAATAAGTGAAATGTGCCAGTCATCATTGAAAGTGATGGTGCTCTTGGTCAGGATCTAGCATATGTGGAAGTAGAGGGGAAATACTAACTGATTTATCTTTTAAATGCCAGGGGGCACTTGGATTTGCCAGAGAAAGACAGAAGGACATGATAAAGCATACCCACCAGCCCCAATGGCACATGGGCTTCCTCCTCTTTTTCTCCCCTTACAATGATTTTGAGCATGCACGCACATATGCCTGACATGTTTATCAAACTGCAGGGGAATTTGAAACATAGTCACATAGGACCTGTCTTCCTTAACAACTAGGCAAAAGGGCTGGGCTAGGGCACACTACATGATTTGGGAAGTTCCAACGGCCTCTTCTGAGTCTTTCTCAACCATCTCTGCCATCACTCGCACCTTTTTCCTACAGGAAAATTGATTTTTTACATTCCTTTAAAAAGATCTCTGACTTTATTTCCTTTCATTGATTCTTTTATGTTTGTAAATATTTTGGAGCAACACTTTATTTCATGGTATCTGAATGATTCTGCAAATTCAAAGAGATATATATGGAATCAACCATAAAGAGACTCCTACGGTACCAGCAAATAATGGTATGTTTACTTTGCTGGATTAGCACATGGTTGACCACAGTTTGAGTCCTGGACCCAGTGGCTTAAAACTCAGGCTGGATGCGTCTATGTGTGTGTGTATGCCCAAAATTCTTAGATGAAGATGGAGAAGTGATTTTGGCATGCCCATTCTTCTTTGGTTGGAGGTTATTTCTCACTTTCTGTCTCTCTGTCTCTGTTTCTCCAGCAAGTATACATGCCCTATAGCAAAACAAAAACAAAAAAAAACAAAAAAACAAAAACAGAAAATCCTATGTATGGTAATTCAACATATAAAAAATTATAGGATTTAAAAGCTACAGAAACTTTATAAACAAAATGCCACTGGAGCACAAGGAAATTGTCAGAACCCTCACTGAGGAAGTCACAGGTGTAATTGAGCAGGTTAGCAACATTGGTCCACTTGACAGAGGAAAGCACCAGAGATAGCCATGAACTGGATTTTAAAGAGAAGGACTGAGAAATCCTAGTGTGTTCAAATAACAGCAAATAGTTTGAAATAGGGTTAGTAGCTCTGTGGAATAATAATGCCGATTGCTAAGACATGGAACCCACCCAAATGTCCACAAACAGATGAATGGATTGAAAAAGTGTGGCACATATACTCCATGGAATACTATTCAGACATAAAAAGATAACAACAAGACCCTGGCATGTGATAGAAAGTGGACAAATATGCAAGATTTATTGCTGAGTGAAGCAAGTCAGACAATGAAGCAGGGACATTGTCTCCACTTAGCATATATCAACTGTCCAGACTCTATGGTAGAAACTGAAAGATTGGAGGACATAAAAGCATTGAAAATATTTATGGACACTAGGGACAAAGTGGAAGGGGAGTGGGAGAGGGGAAAAGTGTAGGG
>NW_006160212.1:605601-606934 GCF_000334495.1 Tupaia belangeri chinensis
GTAGGGAAGGAAATTTTGGGGGAAAATTAGAGCAATAAGACATTTGTGGGTCACAGATGGTGGTTTATTGCCTGTTGATGATGACGAGTATAGTATTCTCAACTGGGCTGGTTTGAGGTGTATATCATGTTGGGTAAAATCTCTTTACAATCTAAATGATGCATAGCAGTTGAATGTATAAATAATAATAATAAAAGAAAAAAAAAGAATGTGAAAGCTGTTAGGTCGGTGCTGCTTATGATCAACAGTGTGTTGAGCCAAGGATAGAGAATGAGTTAGAGTTGGAAAAAACTTCATTGTGACTACTATTAAGTAATGACAAATGGTAAAGACTCAGGACTTTTGGAGCAAAAATATTGTTATGAATAACAAAGTTCCCTGAAACACAATCACATCATTAAAATCAGTGTGTTGATGTATAACATATCTACTACTTTTATCCTAGTCTCTTTGTTTGCCCCTTTGCCCCTGCCCTTTTCATAAAGCTATAGAAAACAACGGGTTCATCATTCCCATCAAAACAGATGATCTGGTGTTATTTTCATCCACTGAAAGTCATTTGGAGGAATCATTTTTTTATAGTATCAAATTTCTTTTCTGAAAGACAGGCACAAGATTAACTACTAAAAATAAGTCAACTTTTCTATCAAGCTTCCTCTAAACGTTTTTAGCTTTATATCTAAAATCCCCATAGCATATAATAATTTATTAATTAATTATTCAAGGGTAAAGTTTATATAAAAATTACCACCAATAATTCACTGAGATGTTAAATTATGGATTTTAAGGATACATGCTTGAGATTTTCTGAGGGCCAAAGTGGCATAATAGTACTCAATCTAAAATTCTGTGATCACTTATAATTACTTTTATTGTTAACAACTACATCATTTTTTTTTTCAAGAATTAAAGTCAGAATAGTATACTTTTGGGGAAATCACAGTCTTTCTGGTAGATTCTTTCTATGTTTTTAAGATGTGAGTGGACCATCTTAACTCATTTGTAATTTCTACATCCAGTAGAACATTCCCTTTTGCTTTTCCTGTATTTCTACTCATAGCTCAAATATACAATTATCACTTTTTCCAAGACTTTTTTATAAGTCCACATTGTAAATTTCTCAGGATGTCAATTTTGCACATTGGTCTTTTCATTCTTTTTCATTTTTTATTATTTAACTCATTCCATGTAGATGTTCATTTTTATCATATTGTTTCTAAAACTAACCCTAAATTTGTTAATCATTGTATTATACACTCTACAGACTCCCTGAAATCTTTTTTTTATAGTAAAATGGAATGAAATTTGATAAACACAGGAAATCCTATTTTTC
>NW_006160212.1:607229-616489 GCF_000334495.1 Tupaia belangeri chinensis
GTAGGGAAGGAAATTTTGGGGGAAAATTAGAGCAATAAGACATTTGTGGGTCACAGATGGTGGTTTATTGCCTGTTGATGATGACGAGTATAGTATTCTCAACTGGGCTGGTTTGAGGTGTATATCATGTTGGGTAAAATCTCTTTACAATCTAAATGATGCATAGCAGTTGAATGTATAAATAATAATAATAAAAGAAAAAAAAAGAATGTGAAAGCTGTTAGGTCGGTGCTGCTTATGATCAACAGTGTGTTGAGCCAAGGATAGAGAATGAGTTAGAGTTGGAAAAAACTTCATTGTGACTACTATTAAGTAATGACAAATGGTAAAGACTCAGGACTTTTGGAGCAAAAATATTGTTATGAATAACAAAGTTCCCTGAAACACAATCACATCATTAAAATCAGTGTGTTGATGTATAACATATCTACTACTTTTATCCTAGTCTCTTTGTTTGCCCCTTTGCCCCTGCCCTTTTCATAAAGCTATAGAAAACAACGGGTTCATCATTCCCATCAAAACAGATGATCTGGTGTTATTTTCATCCACTGAAAGTCATTTGGAGGAATCATTTTTTTATAGTATCAAATTTCTTTTCTGAAAGACAGGCACAAGATTAACTACTAAAAATAAGTCAACTTTTCTATCAAGCTTCCTCTAAACGTTTTTAGCTTTATATCTAAAATCCCTATAGCATATAATAATTTATTAATTAATTATTCAAGGGTAAAGATTATATAAAAATTACCACCAATAATTCACTGAGATGTTAAATTATGGATTTTAAGGATACATGCTTGAGATTTTCTGAGGGCCAAAGTGGCATAATAGTACTCAATCTAAAATTCTGTGATCACTTATAATTACTTTTATTGTTAACAACTACATCATTTTTTTTTTCAAGAATTAAAGTCAGAATAGTATACTTTTGGGGAAATCACAGTCTTTCTGGTAGATTCTTTCTATGTTTTTAAGATGTGAGTGGACCATCTTAACTCATTTGTAATTTCTACATCCAGTAGAACATTCCCTTTTGCTTTTCCTGTATTTCTACTCATAGCTCAAATATACAATTATCACTTTTTCCAAGACTTTTTTATAAGTCCACATTGTAAATTTCTCAGGATGTCAATTTTGCACATTGGTCTTTTCATTCTTTTTCATTTTTTATTATTTAACTCATTCCATGTAGATGTTCATTTTTATCATATTGTTTCTAAAACTAACCCTAAATTTGTTAATCATTGTATTATACACTCTACAGACTCCCTGAAATCTTTTTTTTATAGTAAAATGGAATGAAATTTGATAAACACAGGAAATCCTATTTTTCATCTAACAAGAAGCATAGGTGTGTATAACACTGTGATTTTCCATTCTATACATGAGGCACTGAATATGACAACATGATTGGGGATGCCACCTAATCAGACTTGATGTTGGGTGTTACAGTCATAGATCTGTATGAGCTTATCAACTGCTAACTTGGCCACAAAGCTGTGTGTTCTATGGGTGAGAAGTGCTGTATAATTAAATAAATAATAGCAATAATGATGACAGACAGGAGAAGAAAATTATAACTAATCATGAAAAAAATGCTACCTGTGTTGAGCAGAATCAGAACAGAGAATATGACTTGCCATCCACCAGAGAATGCTGGGAGTTTAACAATTAAAGGCTGCTTCTCTAGAGACTAGAGGCTGTGTCTCCCTCCACATTGCTAATGAAGTGTAATTCATTTTACCTCGCCCCCACCTTTAGAAATCAAAGTTCAAGCGTCCGTATCAGACATGTTTGAAAGGCAAGTTCTTCTCTCCCCTTGCAGTACTGTGTCTCCTCTTCAGGGAGCATTCTCCTGTTCTATTAATTATTGTGCTTCGATGACATTATTATTCATGGACTAACATCTCAAAATACTTGACTTAGCACTGGGTCTGGAACTAATACTAATAAGTACAAGGCTGTGTAGTGAGTGAAGTTTTTTTGTTGTTGATGTTTCCTTCCTTTTCTGTTCTCCATATGTAGAAAGGGAAAATTTCTTTTCAAATTTAGCTGTTTTGCCCTTTGAAATAGAATGTAGTCTGTTGGGTCCTTAGGGATGGTGCCATAAAGAAAGTCACTTCTGGGAAACTCCTCAAAAAGGAAGAACCCAATTCAAAATTTTACAGACCTTCAACAGAGAAAACAGAAAAATAATACTCATTTTATTTATTATTTATTATTATTTGTTTGTTGTTTGTTTTTAGAGAGAGATTTTTGGTATAGTGTGTGTGCACTTGCTGGAGAAACAGAGAAAGACAGAAAGTGAGAAATCACCTCCTGGGGAGATGACTATGCCACAATCCCTTCTCCTCCATTTTCCTCTTGGGATCTTGGGCATTCATGTACATGCACCCAGTATGAGTTTTAAGCTGCTGGGTCCAGGACTCAAACCATGGTTGACCACATGGCAGTCCAGCAACATAGACATTACACCATCTGCTGATCCCAGTTAATTACGATTTTTAATGTCATGTACAATAATATTTACTTTGGGGTGTAAAAAGGTCTTTGTTCACTAATATGGAGTCAGTGATGGCAAACATAGTGCAGAGTTGGTAAAACAGATGTCAATATTTGAAGTAAGATTTTAATACAATAAGACTGATTTTTAAAGCAAATACACTAGAATATATCCATTTGGAAAACTAGTCCTTTTCAAAGTGACCAACATGAAAATTTACAATATGATCCTAATTATCAGTTGTAAATAACACCCAAAAGTCAAATAGCCAAATTCTAAATATTCTTTTTTTTTTTGGAGAGGTTTTTGCTATAGGGCACATGCACTCACCAGACAGACAGAGAGAGACAGAGAGACAGAAAGCAACAAATCACCCCCCAGGGGGGATGGCCACGCCGCAATCCCTTCTCCTTCATTCTCCTCTTGGGGTCTTAGGCACACATGCACATGCGCCTGGCGTGAGTTTAAGCCACTGGATCCGGGACTCGAACCGTGGTTGACTACGTGGGAATCCAGTGACATAGCCATTATGCTAACTGCTGGTCCTGAAATTCTAAATATTCTTAAGAAATAAAATATTTTTAAAAAAATTTCTAACAGAATTGGTTAGCATTGATACACCTGCTCTAGGATCATAAAAACAAATTCACTTTCTAATTTTTGCTTTGCTATCATGATCACATCACAATCGTTTCAACCATCATTTGTTATAAAGTCACATGATGGCTCGTTCATTTTCAGTTTTATTAATACATTTATATATGATGCAGAGAAAAGGCAAAAGAGGTTATGGCCAATAATTTTTATCTCGTGCCATTTCTTATCAAGAAATTAAGACATTTATCTTTTCACCTGCTCAATAGGAACTGAACCCCATGCCTCTTCTCACTACAAAGAGGTGATGAAGTACAGGTCTATGGCTTCATGTTCTCTATTGAAGGAAGTGAGCAAGAGAGAAAGGAGAGGAGATTAGAAATTGTGGTGACCAAAGATAAGTATCTGCCATAGCATAGCAAGTTTCCAATACCATTTTAAACTCTGTTAGAAAGTCCCATAGCCCAGTGGTTAAGTGCTGTGCAGAGAAAGCCGGATACCACAAGGTCAACTGTGTTACCCATTCTAGCCCTGGCAGCATGAGAAACACAATGGGTACATGTGTATGCATGGCCCGAATACTGACAGGATGGAGAAATGAAGGAAAGATTATGGCGTGTCCATGCCCCATTTGGCGGTGCTTCCTATTTCATTCTTTCTCTTTTCATTCTCTCTCTCTCTCTCTCTCTCTCTCTCTCTTTTTCTCTCTTTGACAAGCACACGTGCCCTCTGGCAATTTAAAATCAGAACATATTTGGGTTAATTGACTTCATTTTTCAAACCAAATATTCTTTGGGGTGGATACCGTGTCAATTTTGGTTTAGCATTGTATTATGTAGTTCCAAGCATAATGCCTCCCTCATGAGAACTGAACAAATGATGAGTGAACAAATGAACCAACAGTTTCTTCACTAGATGGCTGTAGGTGTGCCATTTGCAGCTCTCAGACAAAAGACAGGTGCAAAATGGCCCAATGATAAAATGGCAACTGAAAATGTGAAGCAGAGAGAACATTTTTATTTTTATTTTTATTTTGTAAGTGGATAGAGTATTATGAATGGAGAGTCTGAGATAAATTGAACAAGTTATGCAAATTGATCTTGCCCATGTCTCCACAGTCCAGACACTGGAGTGGCTCCTCACAATTACCACGGCCTGGAATTAGTTCTGGATACCTGATCCTTTCCCCTACTGATCTGTTCCCTTGTCGTTCTTGCTGTATGTTCGTGACAGCCCCTTGGTACTGTTTAGCCTCCTGGTATAGATACGGGCAGTTCCAGATGAAAGAAAAGTTTTCTATAAAACTTTAATTACTTTTTCATTAATTCCTTTATTTAATAAAGATTTTTTGGTTTCTCCTATCTAATACTTATAAGCTACCTGTCAATCTCCAAAACAATAGCTACATCACTGAAATTGCTTGAGCTGCCTGAGTTTATGGAAATACCTGGCTTTCATATGTTTGCAATGAATTAATCTTTGAGAAGCTGAATGCTGGGGTCGCCTTTGTATCCTGTGTCTGGAAAACATGATGGCAGAGGTCCCTTACACCAATTGCTTAACTGAATATCTGTGAATGACGGGCAAAGACAATAGACATGAATAAAGAACTGTGACTAAAATGTTTGTGGAACAATTTAAAATTAGTAAATGGACTGTTGACCTCTGTCTTTGGATTTGTGGTTATTTTCTGCCCTTCGACTTCCACTTCCTCTAATCTCATGTAATTCTCACTACCACTCCACCCTTGCCTTACTTATTTTTTAAGGTTCATCAGTACTTTTTCTCCCCATTGTCCAAACACATTATTTAAATCGCTGTTGCATATTATACATTTAGAACTGTCATAAACATTATTGAGGCTAATCGTTTGAGTGATACTATGAATCAGATGAATATGATTTACTTCTAATAACTAGAATTAGAATAAACTGGAATAGTATGAGATTAAATGGAACCAAGCCAGCAGTGCAGCCAAAACTTACACGAGGGTTTTCTCCATTGGAAATGATTCTTTTTTTCTTTTTCCTATATAAACTAAGCCATATATGATCAAAGAAATCTAATGTTATCATTTGAAGATAGGATGGCATTTCTCCTTCAAAAAGTACACTAAGTCCAGTGCATCCGGCTCAAACTCAATTTGAGTTTATGTTCTATCAGTACTCTACAGGGTTTGGCTTTTTCTAGGTGTGTTTGGGAAATTGGCCTAAGAGATCCCAGAATGCATTTTGAAGCTTCCTAAACTCTAAGGAACCTTACACTAAGTACTTTATCTTTGAATGCTTCCTTTAAAATGAAGTAAAATTCTTGAATTTATGTTGTAGTTGTTTTTTTTAAAGTCACTATTGGGAAAATATAAAAGTCATGATAGATGCTAAAAAAGTCATTTAGTAAAATTCAACATAAATTCATGACTATAAATTTTAGAAAAGTATGATTAGATAGAAATTGTCTAAATTTGGAGGGAAAAAAGGCTATCTATAAAACACCAAATCAAATGTTACTTGAAATGGAAAAACTAATGAGCATTTAGTAAGCATTTCCTTCAAAATAAGGAACAAGGTAAGAATGTCATCTGTCACCACTTTGATTCTACATTGTACTGGGACACTAGTCAGCACACTAAAACAAAAATAATAATAGATAGATATAGACATTGAAAAAGTGGAAATAATATTCTCATTATTTGTACATTATAAAATTATTTAAATAGAAAATACAAAGTGTCTCTAGCAAAAATTAATACTTAAGAGTTTGGAATATGAGGCCAAAACTAAGGATCAACTGCATTTCTGCACAACACTTAAAAAATATTTGAAAAATATAAATGTTACCTAAAATGAATGTTAAAATTATAATTTTTTCTGCCCCACCCAGATCCATTATCTCAATATTTCTCTTACTAGCAACCTAGAATTTGAATTTCAATTAATTTTTTAAGTAATGCTTTTTTTAAAAAAAAACAATGACTAAAGTTTTTAAGTGACTATCTTAAGGAAAGAGAGTCAGATATTATAGTTTGAATAGTAGCTACATCTTATTGCTAGAGGATAAAGAACTGTCCAAGTTAATTTAGTCTTCTTTAAGGTTTTTGTTTTGTGTTTGTTTCATAGTCCACTCTGAATTTATGTTCTCCTTCTTAATTTCTAAAATAATTTGTTTTTGTGCTATTTCAGTATTTTTTCACATCTTATCTGAAGTTTTTTATCCTTATTATACATTAAAAAGGTCAAACTTTGGCATTTTCTGATTTTCTCAAGCATTTGTTTAATTTCAGCTTTATTATGTTAGATTTACATATTTATTAGTAATAATTTTTTAATTTATTTTCCTTTCTTTGAAGTTTTGAGATGGAAACTGAGCTTCTTAATTTTAATTTCTTTATTTCAAACATATATTTAAGACTCTGTTTCCCTCTAAGAACCGTTTAATTCATGTCAAATAGTTTTATATGTAGCAATTTCAGTATCATGTTATTTTACATATTTTCTAGGTTTTATACATTTTTTAAGATCCATGCTGAGTGTGGACATAAATTTTTTTAAAGTACCAACTTTTAGTTAATTATTTTTTACCTATTGGTTTTCTGTTTTCAATTTCACTAACTTATGCTATTTTATTTTTATTATTTCCTTTCTTATAATTGCGTTGTGATTAGTATGCTCTATTTTCTTTAGTCTCCTAAGGTGAGAACTAGGATTATTGATTTTAAGCTATCTTTTTTTTTATATCTTTTTAATGCTATAAATTTTCCTCTAAGCATTACATTAGCTGATTCTATAAGTTTAAGTTGTATTCTCATTTTTATTTATTGTGAAATATTTAAAAATACCTCTTGAGACTTTGTTTTTGACCCATAGTCTATTTAGAAGAATATTGATTTATTTTCAAATATTTGAAACATCTCCAGCTATCTTTTAGGTATTGATTTTTATTTAATTCCATGTAGTTTGATAACTTATTTTGCATTCTTTCTAGTCTGCTAAATTTGTTAAGGTTGGTGCCAGCCAATGTCATTGTGTTTAAGGTGCTGGGCTCCCACCAGGTTGACCGAAGTTTGAGTCCTGGACCTGGTGACTTGAAAGTCATAAAAAGGTCAAACTTTGGCATTTTCTGATTTTCTCAAGCATTTGTTTAATTTCAGCTTTATTATGTTAGATTTACATATTTATTAGTAATAATTTTTTAATTTATTTTCCTTTCTTTGAAGTTTTGAGATGGAAACTGAGCTTCTTAATTTTAATTTCTTTATTTCAAACATATATTTAAGACTCTGTTTCCCTCTAAGAACCGTTTAATTCATGTCAAATAGTTTTATATGTAGCAATTTCAGTATCATGTTATTTTACATATTTTCTAGGTTTTATACATTTTTTAAGATCCATGCTGAGTGTGGACATAAATTTTTTTAAAGTACCAACTTTTAGTTAATTATTTTTTACCTATTGGTTTTCTGTTTTCAATTTCACTAACTTATGCTATTTTATTTTTATTATTTCCTTTCTTATAATTGCGTTGTGATTAGTATGCTCTATTTTCTTTAGTCTCCTAAGGTGAGAACTAGGATTATTGATTTTAAGCTATCTTTTTTTTTATATCTTTTTAATGCTATAAATTTTCCTCTAAGCATTACATTAGCTGATTCTATAAGTTTAAGTTGTATTCTCATTTTTATTTATTGTGAAATATTTAAAAATACCTCTTGAGACTTTGTTTTTGACCCATAGTCTATTTAGAAGAATATTGATTTATTTTCAAATATTTGAAACATCTCCAGCTATCTTTTAGGTATTGATTTTTATTTAATTCCATGTAGTTTGATAACTTATTTTGCATTCTTTCTAGTCTGCTAAATTTGTTAAGGTTGGTGCCAGCCAATGTCATTGTGTTTAAGGTGCTGGGCTCCCACCAGGTTGACCGAAGTTTGAGTCCTGGACCTGGTGACTTGAAAGTCATGCTGGGTGAGTGTGCATGCAAACCCAAAATCATGAGAGGAAAATGGAAGGGAAAGTCAAGATTCCTGGTGAGTAGTTTCTCACTTTCCCTCTCTGTCTCTCTGGTGAGCACACCTGTCCTATGGCCAAAACATTAAAAAATAAATAAATAAAATGTTAAGATTGTTCCATGACACAAAATGTGATCTATCTTGATAAATTTTTCATGTACACTTGAGAAGAATTTGTATTCTACTGGTATTAGATGGAGTGCTCTATACATGTCAGTTAGATCAACTTGATTCATGGTGCTAGTCAGTCTCTTTTTTGGGGGGGGGAGAGGTTTTTGCTACAGGGTGCATGCACTCACCAGAAAGACAGAGAAACAGAAAGCAAAAAATCACTCCCCAGGGGGGATGGCCATGCTTCAATCCTTTCTCCTCCATTCTCTTCTCAGAATCTTGGGCACGCACACGCACCCAGTGTGAGTTTAAGCCACTGGGTCCGGGACTTGAACTGCGATTGACTACATGGGAGCCCAGCAACATAGCCATTACACCAACTGCTGGTCCTCTGTTAAGGTCTTCTGTATCTTTGCTGTTTTACTTCATTGACTGCTCTATCCCTTTCTGAGAAAAAACTGTTGAAATATCCAAATACGATTGTGAATGTGTCTATTTCTCCTTTTAATTCCATCAGTGTTTGCCTACTGTGTTTTAAGTTCTTGTATTAGGTGTGGACAAATTTATAACTCTTATGTCTTATGGAACTAACTCCTTTATCATTATGTAATGTCCTTTCTTTTACTTTATAATCTCCCTTGCTTTGACATCTGTTTCATCAATAAAATGGCTATTCTAGCTTCCTTCTGATTCATGTTAGCATGGTATATTTATGTCCACCCCCCTTACTGTATTTTTTTTATTATTTTTTTAATTTATTCATTTTCTACATTAATTCACTATACACCATCTCAACACACAAATGAATTTTCCATCCAAAATTCACTGTGCATTGACTCAATCAAGCACATCAACATACATGTTCTCAGCAAATAATTTTCCAATTCTTATGTTCTGCATACCTTGCCTTTTGTTTTGCCATCCTTGATTCCCCATCCCCCACCCTCTGCTATGTCCCATCCTCCTCCCCCATTGTCCCTGGCATCCACGGCTGCCCTCCATGCCCTCCCCCCCCATTCAATTGTTCTGCCAATGAACTTAATT